>NC_058085.1:362727379-362963039 GCF_014858855.1 Bufo gargarizans
GGCTTAATTTTCTCACAACTCCACCAGATATGGGAGAGAGAGCCAGGACCTCCTCCGCACCTCCAGCAACTATCTGGGATATCAGGGTTGAGCTTATGGAGGAATTCCGGTGTTTTGTACCATCTTGTAAGTAATTTGTATGAGTTAGCTTGTATCTTTATGCAACGATTGAATCCGTGAGAATGAGCGAGGATAAAAGCCTTCTCAGGTTCGGATAGAGTAGTGCAGTGATGGCGAACCTATGGCACGGGTGCCAGAGGCGGCACTCATAGTCCTTTCTGTGGGCACCCACGCCCTGGAAAAAGTCTAAGGTGTACCAGTATGGCTTTGACTTTTCCTGACATTAAACAGCACAGGCAGCACATTGAATGCAGACAGGCTATTATAGCGAAATGATAAAGTACAGAGAAGATATTCTATATTGGACTGTAGCATTCAGGTTACATTGCCGCATTGGCACTTTGCAATAAATAAGTGGGTTTTGGATTGCAGTTTGGGCACTCGGTCTGTAAAAGGTTCGCCATCACTGGAGTAGTGGATAGCTCCTTTTCCCAGGCTGCGAGGAACCACAGGTCTGGAGGGGCGGAGGAGAGCAGCTCCTTGTAGAAAGTGGAGAGAGGCTTTTGTGGGCGCTGAACACTGGAAATCTTCCCTTCTAACCAGGAGGGGTCCTCTGAGGGTCTGGGAAAATTACTGAGGAGCGCTAGATCTTTTTTAAAGGCCATAGCTGCCAGGAAGGAGGCCGCCTGTACTCTCGGAAGTGCGAAAATTTTGCTCCAGTCTAAGGCCCCTGAAACAGACACAATATCCTGTAGCTTAAGGCTGGACAGCATGGCCCAGATCCCTGTTGCCTCAGAAGCGGTAGGATGAATATAGGACTGGAGCAGGTGTAAAGGGAGACTCATGCTAGGAAACTGGAGGGTCGAGTCCCGGTATAATTTGGACCATTCCAATAGTAAGCCCTTCCATAAAGGTGAGGTATACTTGTTATTAGCAGTGCATTTGCGTAAGCCCCAAAGAGCTAGCTGATCCCTATAGGGGAGCATATCACACTCCAGTTGGGAGACAAGGTTGAGAGGGCGCCAGGAGAGGAGGCTCACAGCTCTATTAAGCATAGATGCCTTATAATAAAGATACATGTCAGGTAGGCCGAAGCCTCCCAATCTTCTCTCCCGAGTGAGGGTGGCATATGCTATTCTGGGGGACCCACCGGACCATACAAAAGCTGAGAAGATTCTGCGGACCTCCACAAAGAAGGAATGGGGTAGCCAAATGGGGAGTGTTTGGATGAGGTAAAGTAGTCTGGGGACAATAAAAGCTTTGATGTAATTCTTCCTTCCAATCCACGATATGAATGGAAGTTTAAGGGAGTGTAAATGTGATCTAATGGATCTTAGTAGGGGGCTATGGTTAAGCTCATAGAGTTCCTCTGGCTTTGCAGAGATATGAGTGCCCAGGAATGGGATTGATTTGGGGGCCCATGAGAAGGCGGTGGAACTTTTGAGCATATCGATGGTAGAAGATGGACAAGAGATATTCAGGGCTTGTGACTTGGTGTAATTAATCTTAAAATTAGATACCAGTCCATATTCTTCAAAAAGGGCTTGGAGTCTGGGAAATGAGGTCAGGGGATTGGACGTGATGACCAGGAGGTCGTCTGCAAAAGCAGCTGTCAAATGGGTATGAGACCCTAGAGTAATCCCCCTAATGTCCGGATCTTGCCTAATTTTCGCCAGCAGGGTCTCCATGACAACAACAAAAAGGGCAGGTGATAAGGGGCAGCCTTGCCTTGTCCCATTAGTAATGGGAAAGGCTGGAGAGAGCGTGCCATTGATCCGGATCCTGGCAGAGGGGAGTGAATACAGTGAGAAGATGGATTGGATGAACTGGTCCGGAAAGCCAAATTTTGACAGTGCCCGAGACATAAATTGCCAGCTGATCTTGTCAAAGGCCTTCTCTGCATCTGTGCTGAGAAGGGCCAGCGGAATAGAATTCTGCCGAGCATGCGTGATTAGGGGAATGACACGGACCGTGTTTTCACTCCCCTGTCTGCCAGTGACGAATCCCACCTGACCTTATTGATAATGCCAGGGAGTACCGACTGGATCAGTTGAGCCAGGATCTTGGCCCACCATTTCACATCTGTATTTAACAGCGAAATAGGGCGGTAGCTCCCGCAGTTCAGGGGATCTTTATTATCTTTGTGAATTACCGTGATATGTGCCGAGAGCGATTGTGGGGGGAGGGAACCTCCTTGGAGTAAGTAATTACAGAGGACGTTAAATTGTGGAATCAGAATGTGCTTAAAGCTCTTGTAATAGGAGATGGTGAAGCCATCGGGGCCCGGGCTTTTCCCAGAGGGGATGGATGCGAGGACCTTACTAATTTCAGAGTCTGTAATAGGGGATAAGAGCTGAGCCGACTGCAATGGGGTGATAGTGGGTAACTGAAGGGAGGAAAGGAATTTCTCCGTAGCTTCCCCCAATTGAGCAGGCGATAGTTGGTTAGGGGGTGCTAAGTTATATAGGTCCCTGTAAAATGCACAGAAGGAATTTGCAATGTCTGGAGTGCTTTTGTACAATATACCTTTGGCATCTTTTACTGCTGCTATAAAGGAATCAGCTCTCTGCTTTTTGACTAGGGCAGCCATTAGCCTGTTCCCTTTATCTCCATGGGCGTAAGATCGGAATTTGGCTCGCAAAAGCAATTTGGCTGACGTGACATTCAGCAGGTTCTTAAGTTTTGTGCGAGCCTCTGAGAGTTCAGGGGCACATCCAAGAGCCTGTGAGTGCTTATGCGTCATTTCTAGTGTTTGTATCTGGGAGAGGAGTGATGCTACTGCCTGGTTCCTCTGTTTTTTTATATCAGCTCCTAAGGCTATCAACTCCCCTCTGAGAACTGCCTTGTGTGTCTCCCAAGTAATGGAAGGGGACGGTGCGTCCGGGCCTAGGGTATTAAGCTTGAAAAAGTCTGATATGATAGAGGACAACTTAGCGATATGGGAGGGGTCAGAGATAATGGTCTCATTAATACGCCAAGTCCATTCCCTCTTTGGGAGGTCCTGCAGGGAAACGCTCAGAAATACAGGGGCATGATCGGACAGGGTGATGTTACCTATAAAGGATTTAGTGACCCTATTAGCGTGGGTTTTAGACAAAAATAAATAATCTAGCCTATGGTAAGAAGATTTAGCTGCCGAGTAGAAGGTGTAATCCTTACTAGAGGGATTTATAATACGCCAAATATCTATTAAACCCAATCTATGTAGAGCGAGTTTGAGGCGCCTTAACTTCCTATGTGTGACCGCTGATTTACCACTAGAGGAATCTATGGAAGGCTCCAGTGTTACATTGAAGTCACCTCCCAAAATTACCATTCCCTCCTTAAAGGAGGACAGCAAGCCAAGGGTCTGAACGAGCCAAGCAACCTGCCCCTTGTTGGGAGCATAAATGTTCGCTAGGGTAACAGGTGTGTCAGCGATAGCGCCTTTAACAAAGAGATAACGACCCTCAGGATCCGAGGAGATAGCAGAATGCTTGAAGGGTAATTGTTTGTGGATCGCTATGCTGACACCCCTGCTAGCCGAACTATAAGTGCTGTGGAACCATTGGGAAAACCGTTTGGGGGGCAGTTTGGGGATCTTACCCTCTCGGAAATGCGTCTCCTGAAAGAATGCTATAGACACTTTATCTCTCTGAAGGAGGGCAAGGACTTGGGACCGCTTGCATGGCTCGTTCATCCCCCGGGCATTCAAGGAGGATATCACAATAGAAGACATACTGTAAATGGAAGAAGATAATCAGCGACTAAATACATGCTATACGACATCTGGTGGGAGAGGAGTGGGTGAGACACACGAGGAAAGGAGGAAAGACAAACAGTTGGGGAACATAACAACATTGCAAATGAGGCTTGCAATAGAAGCTCTACTGAGCACCTGACTGTATATCGACCCTTTCGCATCACGGCTGTCAGCCGGGGTCTGTCAGGTGGGGGGTCCCGCAGAGCTAGAGATGGCCAGTGGACAGCCATCGAGAGGGGAAAAAGGGTAACCTTCGGATATAATCGGGTTAACCCCTGCAAAATGGGATGGAGGCAGGGAGAGGGAAAGGTCAATATCTCAGAGAGGCTCTTAGGATTCTGGAAATAAGAGGGGGACCGTGTAAACAGCAAACAACTGTAAGACTGACGGGTGGGAGCAGCCTAGAGTCATATATAGAACTTTGGGGGTATACCCAGCTTCTGGCCTTCCTGCCAAAAGGGGGCTCAGTCCCGCACAGACCGCTGAAAGCAGGAACAAAATG
The DNA here is from genome assembly GCF_014858855.1 of Bufo gargarizans. NCBI lineage: Eukaryota > Metazoa > Chordata > Amphibia > Anura > Bufonidae > Bufo > Bufo gargarizans. The sequence goes on from NC_058085.1 coordinate 362,731,684, forward strand.
AAGAAAACCTTACTAACGGTCGTATATTCAGGTTGAGGCAAGTGCAGATTTTTCAGCCCTGGTTCTGGGCCCTTTCTGTCCTGGAACGGAGCGCCAGTCGGCCGCTTGCGGAGGCGGTATAGGTGGATCTTCCAGATCCGCTGGCATCCACGAAGGGATCTCAATAGGGGATATCCCCAATGGGCCCCAACTTGCTTGAAGGTCTGCTGGCGAGCGGATCGTGATCTGGCGACCGTTCTTTAGGACCGCTATGCCAAACGGATAGAGCCAGCGGAATTGAGTGCCTGACTCCCTAAGTGCATTCAGGAGCGGCCGAAGGATGCGCCGCTTAGCCAAGGTGGACGGCGCCAGGTCCTGAAAGAACTGAACAGGCGCACCCTCGTGCTGTAGATTTTCAGTCTCTCTGCTTCCTCTCATAATTGCAGCCGTATCGACAAAGCTGAGAAGGCCGCAGACCATGTCACGAGGTGGGTCTGTGGCTTTAGGCTTTGGCCTTAGTGCGCGACGTATGCGCTCAATTATGATATGTTCCGATCTGTCAGGCCCGAGGAGACCCGCGAATATCTCATGTGCCACCTTATTAAGCGCTTCGTTCGCAATCGATTCCGGCAGGCCCCTGATTCTGAGGTTCTTCCTGCGGCTTCTGTTCTCTTGGTCTTCGATGCGAAGAAGTGCGTCGTTCAATAATTCGGAATGTGAGCGAATCGCATTGTATGATTTTTCCTCTCTGCTAATGGCCGCCTCATGCGAACTTTCTAGGTCCGACACACTGTGCCCGATACTGCGGAGGTCCTCCTTTATATCGGAGAGGTCCTTTTTTATGGGAGCAAGTGCCGAGTTAAGCACTTCCAGGAGCGCTGCTTTAGTGAAGGTTCTCCCTTGATTGCGGGACTTACATGTCGATGTGTCAGACGCGCTGCCAGCATCCGAATCTTCCTCCGTATCAGATAGCTGAGCTGGGGTCGCCGCCATCTTAGGGGTTTCAGCCGCTCTAAGCTTCGACTGTTTTCTGAGGTACTGGTCCATCTCAGGCTGTCTGGACCGAGCAGGAGTGTGGTCAGCTGGTTCCTTGGATCTTTCCTTTCCCACTTTGCCCATCTGTGCAACTTTTCAAGCTGTTTTTAGGGGCTAAAACACCGGCAAGGTAGAGGAGCTCAGCAACACGCAGCCATTCAGCTACACAGCCAGGCTCCGCCATAGTAGTTATATTCTTGTACATAGGTGCAGTATTATAGTACTTATATTCTTGTACATAGGAGGCAGTATTATAGTACTTATATTCTTGTACATAGGAGGCAGTATTATAGTAATTATATTCTTGTACATAGGAGGCAGTATTATAGTAGTTATATTCTTGTACATAGGAGCAGTATTATAGTAGTTATATTCTTGTACATAGGAGGCAGTATTATAGTAGTTATATTCTTGTACATAGGAGCAGTATTATAGTAGTTATATTCTTGTACATAGGAGGCAGTATTATAGTAGTTATACTCTTGTACATAGGAGGCAGTATTATAGTAGTTATATTCTTGTACATAGGAGCAGTATTATAGTAGTTATATTCTTGTACATAGGAGGCAGTATTATAGTAGTTATACTCTTGTACATAGGAGCAGTATTATAGTAGTTATATTCTTATACATAGGAGCAGTATTATAGTAGTTATATTCTTGTACATAGGAGCAGTATTATAGTAGTTATATTCTTGTACATAGGAGGCACTATTATAGTAGTTATATTCTTGTGCATAGGAGCAGTATTATAGTAGTTATATTCTTGTACATAGGAGCAGTATTATAGTAGTTATATTCTTGTACATAGGAGCAGTATTATAGTAGTTATATTCTTGTACATAGGAGCAGTATTATAGTAATTATATTCTTGTACATAGGAGGCAGTATTATAGTAGTTATATTCTTGTACATAGGAGCAGTATTATAGTAGTTATATTCTTGTACATAGGAGGCAGTATTATAGTAGTTATACTCTTGTACATAGGAGGCAGTATTATAGTAGTTATATTCCTGTACATAGGAGCAGTATTATAGTAGTTATATTCTTGTACATAGGGGCAGTATTATAGTAGTTATATTCTTTTACATAGGAGGCAGTATTATAGTAGTTATACTCTTGTACATAGGAGCAGTATTATAGTAGTTATATTCTTGTACATAGGAGCAGTATTATAGTAGTTATATTCTTGTACATAGGAGGCAGTATTATAGTAGTTATACTCTTGTACATAGGAGCAGTATTATAGTAGTTATATTCTTGTACATAGGAGCAGTATTATAGTAGTTATATTCTTTACCAAATTTCTTTTTATTTGAAAAAGGTTACAGTCATGTAGAAAGTCATACATCTTGTGACCAGACGCAGCTGGAAAAGTGCAAAATCAGCAATCACAATATACTCAAAGTAATGGCATACACGACTTCAAATAATAAAGTGGCATATGTGAACAAATAGGAACAAATAACTGACGAGGGGGGGTTATAACAAGACAAAGGAAGGTGGAATAGGGGGGGGGGAATAAATGGGGGAAGGGGAGAATTGGATGTCGATCAAACACTTAATTCAAGACATGTCTGAGCTTAGAAATTGCGATATAGCTTCCAAGGAGACCATATTTTTACAAACACTGCTCTAGAGTCATTTTCCCAGTGGGCTAATTCTTCAAACCGATATAGTTGGTCAATTTTTTCCGTCCACATCAAGAGCGAAGGGGCTGATTCATTTTTCCACAAAAGAGGGATCAGCAGACGAGCTGCTGTAATAAGCATGGTTGGTAGATTAAACTTAGAAGGAGTGAGCGTGCTATTTGGGCACCAGAGCAGCAGGAGTTTTGCATCTAAGGTAATCTGTGTGTTACATATCCTGTTTATAGCTGACCCTACCTCAACCCAGAACGGTTTGATTTTCTCGCAGCTCCACCAAATATGAGACAAAGAGCCAATGTCTCCTCCACACCTCCAGCAGTTGTTTGGGATATCGGGATTGAGCTTGTGAAGGAATTCCGGCGTCTTATACCATTTTGTAAGTAATTTATAAGAGTTTGCCTGGATTTTAATACAACGGTTGAAACCATGTGAGTGTGTGAGGATGAACGCTTTTTCAGGTTCTGACAGAGTCAGAGACAGCTCCTTCTCCCAAGCTGCAAGGAACCACAAATCTGGAGGTGCGGAGGAGAGTAACTCTCTGTAAAATGTGGAGAGAGGTTTCTTGGGTCGAAGGGCGTTAGAGATTTTCCCCTCCAACCAAGAGGGATCAACCATGGGCTTGGGCAAAGATTCCAAAAGCGCTAAATCTTTTTTAAAAGCCATAAGCGATAGGAAAGAGGCTGCTTGAACCCTCGGGGTTTCGAATATTCTACTCCAATTTAAGGCACCCGATGCAGTTATGACGTCTTTCAGTTTAAAGTTGGCTAGTATAGCCCAAATTCCTGTTGCATCAGAGGTGGCAGGGTGTACATATGCCTGCAGCAGATCTAAGGGGAGACTCAAGCTTGGGAACCTAAGGGTAGAGGACCCATACAATTTGGTCCATTCCAGTAATAGACCCTTCCATAGTGGCGAGGTAAACTTATTATTAGCAGTACATTTGCGTAAACCCCAAAGAACTAACCTGTCCCTATATGAGAGCAGATGGCACTCCAGTCGGGAGACGAGGCCGAGAGGGCGCCAGGAGATGAGGCTCAAAGCTCTGTTCAGCATTGATGCTTTGTAGTAAAGGTATATGTCAGGTAGGCCGAAGCCTCCCAACCTCCTCTCCCGGGTGAGAGTGGCACAAGCCAGTCTAGGGGACCCTCCAGACCAAACAAAGGTTGAGATGACCCTGCGGACCTCCACAAAGAAGGAATGGGGTAGCCAGATAGGGAGTGTTTGGATGAGGTACAGCAGTCTGGGGACGATAAAAGCTTTAATGAAGTTTTTCCGCCCAATCCAAGAGATAAACGGAAGCTTCAAAGCTTGTAAGTGTGATCTAATGGATTTCAGCAGAGGTACATAATTTAACTCAAAAAGGTCATCCGGTCTTGCTGAGATATGTGTACCTAGAAAAGGGATTGACTTAGCGGCCCATGAAAAGGCAGCGATACCTTTAAGCGTATCCACGGTAGCGGAAGGGCAAGAAATATTCAGGGCTTGTGACTTAGTATAATTGATCTTAAAATTTGAGACCGTTCCATATTCCTCAAAAAGGGCTTGAAGTCTGGGGAAAGAAGTTAGAGGGTTGGACGTTATGACCAAAAGGTCGTCTGCAAAAGCGGCCGTCAGATGGTTGTGCGACCCCAAGGTAATTCCCTTAATATCCGGATCTTGCCTGATCCTGGCCAGCAGGGTCTCCATGACAATAACAAAGAGGGCAGGTGAGAGTGGGCACCCCTGCCTCGTCCCATTAGTAATGGGGAAAGCTGGGGAGAGTGTTCCATTAATCCGTATTCTGGCAGAGGGGAGCGAATAGAGTGAGAAAATGGATTGGATGAACTGGTCCGGAAGGCCAAACTTCGACAGTGCCCGAGACATGAATTGCCAACTGATCCTGTCAAAGGCCTTCTCTGCGTCTGTACTGAGAAGAGCTAAAGGTATTGATTGCTTGCGAGCATGCGTGATCAATTGTATGACACGGACCGTATTTTCGCTCCCCTGCCTGCCAGAAACGAACCCCACCTGCTCCTCGTTGACAATGCCAGGGAGAACCGACTGAATTCGTTGAGCCAAGATTTTGGCCCACCACTTAACGTCCGTATTCAGGAGCGAGATAGGGCGATAGCTCCCGCAATTTAGGGGATCCTTATTTTCCTTGTGGATTACCGTGATATGGGCTGAAAGCGATTGGGGAGGGAGGGAACCCCCTTGGAGTAAGTAGTTACACAAGGTATTAAAATGGGGAACTAAGATCTGCTTAAAGGATTTGTAGTAAGATATGGTAAAACCATCAGGGCCTGGGCTTTTCCCCGAGGGTATGGAGGAGAGAACCTTACTAATTTCATTGTCTGTGATGGGAGACAGGAGCTGGGCTGACTGAGCTGGGGTAATAGCAGGTAACTGGAGGGAGGAGAGGAATTTCTCTGTCGCTTCACCTAATTGAGCCGGTGCCATATGATCTGGTGTTTTAAGGTTGTATAGTTCCCTATAGAAAGCACAAAAGGTCTTAGCTATGTCTGGGGTCCCTTTATGAAGGACGCCTTTGTCATCTTTAACTGCCGCAATAAAGGAGTCAGTTTTTTGTTTCTTCACTAGAGCGGACATTAGTCTATTCCCTTTGTCACCGTGCTCATACGAACGGAATTTGGCCCTAAGTAAGAGCTTAGCTGAGGTGACGTTTAGCAGGTTCTTGAGCTTAGTACGGACTTCTGCGAGTTCTGAGGCACAGCTAAGGGCCTGGGAGGATTTGTGCGTTAGCTCTAGAGCCTGAATCTGGGAGAGAAGTGTCGCCACAGCCTGATTCCGTTGTTTTTTAATATGTGCACCTAAAGCTATTAGTTCGCCTCTCAGGACCGCCTTATGGGTTTCCCAAATAATAGCAGGGGAGGGAGCGTCAGGGCCTGTAGTATTAGATGTGAAGAAATCCTTTATGATAGAAGATAATTTAGCAGCGTGAGAGGGGTCTGAGATAATAGTCTCATTAATACGCCAATTCCATTCCCTCTTTGGGAGGTCCCGCAGGGACACGTTCAGAAATACCGGAGCGTGGTCAGACAGGGTGATGTTCCCTATGTGGGAATTGATAACTCTGTTAGCCCAGGATTTGGACACAAATAAATAGTCCAACCTATGGTAAGATAGTTTAGCAGCTGAATAAAAGGAAAAATCCCTTCCAGTAGGGTTAGTGGTGCGCCATATATCTAGAACTCCTAGTCTCTGCAGGGCTAACTTAAGGCGTCGCAAACGGGCATGTGTAATGTCCGATTTCCCACTAGAGGAGTCTAATGCTGGATCAAGGGTAGCATTGAAATCGCCTCCTAGGACGACCATTCCCTCCTTGAAGGAGGATAGTAGGCCAAGGGTCTGAACGAGCCAAGCAACCTGCCCTCTGTTGGGAGCATATACAGTTGCCAGGGTAACAGGAGTGTCAGCGATAGTGCCCTTAACAAACAGGTAACGACCCTCAGGATCTGCAGATACGGCAGAATGCTTAAAGGGGAGCTGTTTGTGGATCGCTATGCTGACACCCCTGCTAGCCGAACTATACGTGCTGTGGAACCACTGAGAGAACCGTTTGGGGGGCAATTTGGGGACCTTACCCTCTCGGAAGTGGGTTTCCTGGAAGAATGCTATAGACACTTTATCCCTCTGTAAAAGGGCCAGGATTTGGGACCGCTTGCAAGGCTCGTTCATTCCCCGGGCGTTAAAGGAAGATATCACAATAGACGACATTCTGAAATAGAAAACGGACATTCAGCATTTGAATATGCAATATATGACATCCGATTATGGATGAGGGGGGGGGAGGGGAGACACACAAGTTAAGGAGGGAAGACAGACAGAAAAGACATTTAGCAATATCGCAAGTATATTCTGCAAATAAAGCTCTACTGAGCACCTGACAACACGACCCTTTCTCATCGCGGCTACCAGCCGGGGTCTGTCAGGTGGGGGGTCCCGCAGAGCTACATAAGGCCAAGTACTGGCCATCTCACAAGGAAAAGGGGGTAACCCAAAGGTAAAACCGGGTGAACCCCTGCATATTAGAAAAAAGAGCAGGGAACGGGCAGGGAACAGAACCTCAATTGAAGCATACCATGCCTGCCCTCTGAGACATTATAGTATGCAACAGGCGGCCATGACTGGCCTGTAATCAGGCCCAAAGCCAACAGAGAGCAGGTAAGGCACAAAACCTAACAGCAATGAAACTGTAACTGCAATTTCAGACATTATTTTCCGCAACAGCGGACATGACAGCTCATAATCAGGCCTAAAGCCCTCAGGGAACATGAAAACAGCAGCTAACTTCACCCTCATGTAATCAGTCCCAGGAACTTCGCATGGAACAGGAACAGGATAGAAAGTTCTTCACACATCTTCTGTGCTCAGGTAGGAGGGTGAGCAGACTTTTCAGCTCTAGCCCTGGGAGACCTTTTGTTGCAGACAGGGCGCCATTCAGCCGCCTGGGGTGGCGGGAGAGGTGGGTCCTCCATGTCGGCCGGCATCCAGGACGGGATTTCGATCGGGCTTAATCCCAGCTGAGCCCAACTGGTATGTAGGTCTTTCGGCGACCGGATAGAAATCTGGCGACCGTTCTTGAGGACCGCAATCCCGAACGGGTAAAGCCACCGAAACGGGGTAGCTGCAGCTCTGAGGGCGTCCAGGAGCGGCTTGAGGATACGCCGTTTAGCCAGTGTAGAGGGGGCCAGATCCTGAAAAAACATAATCGGCGTACCTCCATACTGCAGCTGCTCCGCTTCTCTTCCTGCTCTCATAATCGCTGCGGTGTCTAGAAAACTGAGGAGGCCGCAAATGACATCTCGTGGGGGGTCTGTATTCTTCGGCTTGGGCCTCAGCGCTCGGTGGATCCTCTCAACTACTATCCGGCCCGCTCTCTCAGGCCCCAGCAGGTCAGCGAAAATCTCCTGCGCCACTTTCTCCAGCGCTTCGCTGGCAAAGGATTCTGGGAGCCCGCGAATCCTAAGGTTCCTTCTGCGGCTCCGATTCTCCTGGTCTTCGACCCTCAGGAGCGCCTCATTGAGTAGGTCAGTGTGGGAGCTGATCGCCTTGTAGGTTTTTTCCTCTCTCTGAAGAGCCGCCTCCTGCGCTCCCTCCAGGTCTGACACCCGGTGACCCATGCTCCGGAGGTCTTCTTTAATCTCTGTGAGATCTTTCTTGATCGGGGCTAAAGCTGAGTTAAGCACCTCCAGTAGTGCCGCTTTTGTAAATGAGCCCCTCTGCCTCCTCGATTTACAGGTGGACGTATCGGAGACACTCCCGCCATCAGAGTCCTCCTCCATGTCGGATGCCTGAGCCGGAGCAGGCGCCATCTTGGGAGTCTCAGCCGACCTCAGCTTCGCATGTCTTTTGAGGTATTGATCCATGTCGGGCTGTCTAGATTTCACAGGAGTAGGATCCGCTGGATCCCTGGATCGATCCTTGCCCGTTTTGCGCATTAGTGCAGTGCTGTTAGCTGATTAAAGGGGTTAATACACCGGTAAGGATGAGGAGCTCAGCAACGTGCAGCCATCCAGCTACGCAGCCAGGCTCCGCCCTGATAGTAGTTATATTCTTGTACATAGGAGCAGTATTATAGTAGTTATATTCTTGTACATAGGAGCAGTATTATAGTAATTATATTCTTGTACATAGGAGGCAGTATTATAGTAGTTATATTCTTGTACATAGGAGCAGTATTATAGTAGTTATATTCTTGTACATAGGAGGCAGTATTATAGTAGTTATATTCTTGTACATAGGAGCAGTATTATAGTAGTTATATTCTTGTACATAGGAGGCAGTATTATAGTAGTTATACTCTTGTACATAGGAGGCAGTATTATAGTAGTTATATTCCTGTACATAGGAGCAGTATTATAGTAGTTATATTCTTGTACATAGGGGCAGTATTATAGTAGTTATATTATTTTACATTGGAGCAGTATTATAGTAGTTATATTCTTGTACATAGGAGCAGTATTATAGCAGTTATATTCTTGTACATAGGAGGCAGTATTATTGTAGTTATATTCTTGTACATAGGAGCAGTATTATAGTAGTTATATTCTTGTACATAGGAGCAGTATTATAGTAGTTATATTCTTTGTCAAATTTATTTTTATTAGAGAATGACAACATTGGGTGGAAGGATCCAACCCCTTACCACATTTGCACAGACAGAGTATCAGCAAGTCACATAAAAGCTTACATAAAGCCGACGAGTACAAAATATACATGTGATCACAATACAATGTACATTGAAGCTGACATCAAATGTTGTACAACTTGAATGATAATAAGCAGATTCTTGTATATTCATACTAGACATTGTAAAATGCTGTCAACTAAAGAGCAGATTGTGCAAAAGATGCGAATAACTTTATTCAGTAGATATTAGTCAAATACAGATTGTGAAAATCTTACCTTTCCCTATGACAGCCAAACAGGAGCAATGTCGGGCATCATTGGTAAGGAGAAGGCCAGAACCCAAACTAGGGTAGGGAAGGGGGGGGGGGGGGGGGGGGACTGCATTCCTGCAACTTGGATTGAGGTGGGAGGAGGGACGGGGTGAATAGGCCCCAATATGAGGCCCTCCTGTACACGCATGTTCAAGGTGCTTCTCGTGTAAACACGACGATCTAAGCATTGTCCTAACAGACGTAGTTAAGTTCAAATGGCATTGGGGTGAGACCATAAGAGGATTTCAGGTTAATTTGCCTCTCTAATACTCAGGAGATCCGTAGAGCCCCCTCGGTTGTTACGAAATGTCAGCCAAGGTTCCCAAACTTTTAAATATTTCTCATGTTGTCTGGCTTCCCAACCGGCCAACTCCTCCAATCTGCATATCTGATCTACTTTCTGCTCCCAATGCGGAAGTGTCGGTGGACCTTCGCTGAGCCATTTCTGTGGTATGAGTAGCCTCGCCGCCTGTATCAAATGCGTTGCTAAGTTCTTTTTGGATGGCGTGAAGGTCGGTGTGGGGAGCCAGAGAAGCACCAGTTCTGGCGTTAATTGAATATGAGTGTTCATCACCTTATTTAATATAGCTGATACCCCGTCCCAATACTGGCGGAGCTTTGGGCAGGACCAGAATATGTGTGTTTGCGTCCCTGACGCCCCCTTACACCTCCAGCACGTGTCAGACTTACTAAGACCTTTTAAGAATAATTGTTTAGGGGTCTGATACCACTGAGTCAGCACTTTGTATGAGTGCTCTTGCACCTTCACACACCTCGAGAATCCGTGGGAATGAGCATGTATGCGCAATATATCAGTTTCTGAGAATTCTAAGTCAAGCTCAGTTGCCCAGGTTTTCAAGTACTGTGGGACCCCCATAGGATATAGTAGTTATATTCTTGTACAGAGGAGGCAGTATTATAGTAGTTATATTCTTGTATATAGGAGGCAGTATTATAGTAGTTATATTCTTGTACATAGGAGGCAGTATTATAGTAGTTACAGACGTGGACAAAATTGTTGGTACCCTTTGGTCAATGAAAGAAAAAGTCACAATGGTCACAGAAATAACTTTAATCTGACAAAAGTAATAATAAATTAAAATTCTATAAATGTTAACCAATGAAAGTCAGACATTGTTTTTCAACCATGCTTCAACAGAATTATGTAAAAAAATAAACTCATGAAACAGGCATGGACAAAAATGATGGTACCCCTAGAAAACACAGAACATAATGTGACCAAAGGGACATGTTAATTCAAGGTGTGTCCACTAATTAGCATCACAGGTGTCTACAACCTTGTAATCAGCCATTGGGCCTATATATATGGCTCCAGGTAATCACTGTGTTGTTTGGTGATATGGTGTGTACCACACTCGACATGGACCAGAGGAAGCAAAGGAAAGAGCTGTCTCAAGAGATCAGAAAGAAAATTATAGACAAGCATGTTAAAGGTAAAGGCTATAAGACCATCTCCAAGCAACTAGATGTTCCTGTGAGTACAGTTGCACATATTATTCATAAGTTTAAGATCCATGGGACTGTAGCCAACCTCCCTGGACGTGGCCGCAGGAGGAAAATTGATGACAAATCTAAGAGACGGATAATCCGAATGGTAACAAAAGAGCCTAGAAAGACTTCTAAAGAGATTCAAGGTGAACTTCATGCTCAAGGAACATCAGTGTCAGATCGCACCATCCGTCGTTGTTTGAGCCAAAGTGGACTACATGGGAGACGACCAAGGAGGACACCATTGTTGAAAACGAATCATAAAAAAGCAAGACTGGAATATGCCAAACTACATGTTGACAAGCCACAAAGCTTCTGGGAGAATGTCCTGTGGACAGATGAGACAAAAATCGAAGTTTTTGCCAAGGCACATCAGCTGTATGTTCACAGACGAAAAAATGAAGCATATCAAGAAAAGAACACTGTCCCTACTGTGAAACATGGAGGAGGCTCTGTTATGTTCTGGGGCTGCTTTGCTGCGTCTGGCACAGGGTGTCTTGAATCTGTGCAGGGTACAATGAAATCTCAAGACTATCAAGGAATTCTAGAGAGAAATGTACTAGCCAGTGTCAGAAAGCTTGGTCTCAGTCGCAGGTCATGGGTCTTGCAACAGGACAATGACCCAAAACACACCGCTAAAAACACCCAAGAATGGCTAAGAGGAAAAAATTGGACTATTCTAAAGTGGCCTTCTATGAGCCCTGACCTCAATCCTATTGAGCATCTTTGGAAGGAGCTGAAACATGCAGTCTGGAAAAGGCACCCTTCAAACCGGACACAACTGGAGCAGTTTGCTCATGAGGAGTGGGCCAAAATACCTGCTGAGAGGTGCAGATGTCTCATTGACAGTTACAGGAAGCGTTTGATTGCAGTGATTGCCTCAAAAGGTTGCGCAACAAAATATTAAGTTAGGGGTACCATCATTTTTGTCCATGCCTGTTTCATGAGTTTATTTTTTTACATAATTCTGTTGAAGCATGGTTGAAAAACAATGTCTGACTTTCATTGGTTAACATTTATAGAATTTTAATTTATTATTACTTTTGTCAGATTAAAGTTATTTCTGTGACCATTGTGACTTTTTCTTTCATTGACCAAAGGGTACCAACAATTTTGTCCACGTCTGTATATTCTTGTACATAGGAGCAGTATTATAGTAGTTATATTCTTGTACATAGGAGCAGTATTATAGTAGTTATATTCTTGTACATAGGAGGCAGTATTATAGTAGTTATATTCTTGTACATAGGAGCAGTATTATAGTAGTTATATTCTTGTACATAGGAGCAGTATTATAGTAGTTATATTCTTGTACATAGGAGGCAGTATTATAGTAGTTATATTCTTGTACATGGGAGGCAGTATTATAGTAGTTATATCCTTGTACAGAGGAGGCAGTATTATAGTAGTTATATTCTTGTACATAGGAGCAGTATTATAGTAGTTATATTCTTGTACATAGGAGGCAGTATTATAGTAGTTATATTCTTGTACATAGGAGGCAGTATTATAGTAGTTATATTCTTGTACATGGGAGGCAGTGTTATAGTAGTTATATCCTTGTACAGAGGAGGCAGTATTATAGTAGTTAGATTCTTGTACATAGGAGGCAGTATTATAGTAGTTATATTCTTGTACATAGGAGGCAGTATTATAGTAGCTATATTCTTTGTCAATTTTCTTTTTATTGAAAAGAAGCAGACAACTCGTACAAAAGTGACCCTACATACACATTGCATATCCATAAAGTACAAATCAGATCAATATCAAGGAGGATAGGCACATCCCCACATACATGTAAAAACAGTATGAACAGTGATTGCAGAAAGACAGAAGCTAGAGTCACAGTGTAAAGCGAGGATAATGTACTGCAACAGACACCTGTATAGGCACTTGAGAATCATTGTGAGGGCATACCCTACCCATACAGTAATGTGTACATGCATATGTCACTTAGCTTACGGGGTCTTTACGACCTGATGGTGAACCGCGAGGCAACAGGCCTCACTAAAACCGTCCTAACAATAATGGATCTCTAAGCACAACATACGGGAGTATGAGATAACATGATGTTGGAGGTAAGATGAAGCAGTACAGGTTGACAGGGTCAATTGACCTTTATTGAGCTACCACTGAGGGGTGACAAACGGTAACTTAACCAAGGGTTCCGCATTTTAGCATGTTTCTCGTGCGTTCTAGATTCCCAACTGGCCAGTTCCTCAAGACGCTGTATGTGGTCTACCTTATTCACCCATTGAAGAAAGGTAGGGGGTTCTGCACTAAGCCACCTCTGAGGTATTATCAATCTCGCTGCTTGGATCAGTTGTGTGGCCAAGCTACTTCTAGAGGGGGACAGTGCTTTAGTGGGCAACCATAGCAGGACCAATTCAGGAGACAGCGGTATGACCGTATGTGTAATTGAATTAATGGCTTTAGATACTGCAGCCCAGAAAGGCTGTATCTTGGGACAGGACCAGAAAATATGTGAAAGAGTGCCCTCTCCGGCCTTACATCTCCAGCACTGGTCACTGGAGCCAAGACTCCTGAGAAACAGCTGTTTTGGTGTCATATACCACTGGGTAAGTACCTTAAAGGAATGCTCCTGTATCTTGACACACCTGGAAAAGCTGTGTGAGTGTGCATATAGACGGAGAACCTCTGTCTCAGAGAAGGTCTTATCTAATAATGACTCCCAGGTTTTCAGAAACAATGGGACATCATTAGCGCGGGGTACATTCAACCCTAGATAAAATAGTGAGATCAATCTACTATGCGGTGAGCTGGAAGACAGAATTTTTTAAACCATGTCCGCTCCCTTTCGTGGGTCTTTTTAATCTAATAGAATCTTGCTGACTGACCTAAGATCCGCCAAACCTAGGAAATTGCAGGATTGCATGGTCTGATGTAGGGGGTGCTCAGCTGGTAATCTACCTAAGGCAGCATCCAAAAACTCCTTGGTGGTGAAATCACTAAGGTTACTCCACACTGGGGGGGGGGAATTTGCTAACGTAGGTCTCACTGAGTAGGGAGCTAAATCCGCTGGCATGACTAAGGAGGGGTTACCTAGATAGTAGCTATATTCTTGTACATAGGAGCAGTATTATAGTAGTTATATTCTTGTACATAGGAGCAGTATAATAGTAGTTATATTCTTGTACATAGGAGCAGTATTATAGTATTTATATTCTTGTACATAGGAGGCAGTATTATAGTAGTTATATTCTTGTACATAGGAGCAGTATTATAGTAGTTATATTCTTGCACATAGGAGGCAGTATTATAGTAGTTATATTCTTGTACATAGGAGGCAGTATTATAGTAGTTATATTCTTGTACATAGGAGCAGTATTATAGTAGTTATATTCTTGTACATAGGAGCAGTATAATAGTAGTTATATTCTTGTACATAGGAGCAGTATTATAGTATTTATATTCTTGTACATAGGAGGCAGTATTATAGTAGTTATATTCTTGTACATAGGAGCAGTATTATAGTAGTTATATTTAGGGCTGCAGCTAACGATTATTTGAATAATCGATTAGTTGCCGATTAATTTCTTCGATTAATCGGGAAAAACGACAAAATTACAAAACAGAGGTTTATATGATCTTACTTGAAAAATTATGTTCAAAGGCCATATTAAATGTGGACGAACTATTATGGGGATTGGACGACACTATTATGGGGGATCTGTGGACGACACTATTATGGGGGATCTGTGGACGACACTATTATGGGGGATCTGTGGGCGACACTATTATGGGGGATCTGTGGGCGACACTATTATGGGGGATCTGTGGGCGACACTATTATGGGGGATCTGTGGGCGACACTATTATGGGGGATCTGTGGGCGACACTATTATGGGGGATCTGTGGGCGACACTATTATGGGGGATCTGTGGGCGACACTATTATGGGGGATCTGTGGGCGACACTATTATAGGGGATCTGTGGGCGACACTATTATGGGGGATCTGTGGGCGACACTATTATGGGGGATCTGTGGGCGACACTTATGGGGGATCTGTGGGCGACACTATTATGGGGGATCTGTGGACGGCGCAGTTATGGAGAGGGGGATCTGTGGGCGGCGCAGTTATGGAGAGGGGGATCTGTGGGCGGCGCAGTTATGGAGAGGGGGATCTGTGGGCGGCGCAGTTATGGAGAGGGGGATCTGTGGGCGGCGCAGTTATGGAGAGGGGGATCTGTGGGCGGCGCAGTTATGGAGAGGGGGATCTGTGGGCGGCGCAGTTATGGAGAGGGGGATCTGTGGGTGGCGCTGTTATGGAGAGGGGGATCTGTGGGTGGCGCTGTTATGGAGAGGGGAACTGTGGATGGCGCTGTTATGGAGAGGGGGATCTGTGGGTGGCGCAGTTATGGAGAGGGGGATCTGTGGGTGGCGCTGTTATGGAGAGGGGGATCTGTGGGTGGCGCTGTTATGGAGAGGGGGATATGTGCACTGTTATGGGCATAACAGTGCACAGATCCCTTTCCTCATAACAGTGCACAGATCCCTTTCCCCATAACAGTGCACAGATCCCCCTCCCCATAGCAGTGCCATAGACAGATCCTCCCCCCTCCCCATAGCAGTGATATACACAGACCCCCCTCCCCATAGCAGTGCCATAGACAGATCCTCCCCCCTCCCCATAACAGCCCCGGCCCCGATGCTTATAAGTCGGACTAATCACTGCATCTTTATTTTACCTTTTTACAATGACGCTCCTGTAACAGCCAGGCAGAGCGGACGGCGGCGCAACGTCACTCACTCACGTGACGCACTTGCTCCGCCCACCTCATGAATGAAGGAGGCGGAGCAGGCGTGTCACGTGAGTGAGTGACGTTACGCCGCCGTCCGCTCTGCCTGGCTGTTACAGGAGCGTCATTGTAAAAAGGTAAAATAAAGATGCAGCGACCGCCCGCCCGCATAGCAACGAATCGGCGATTATTCGATAACTGGATTCGTCGACAACGAATCCAGTTATCGAATATAATCGATTACATCGATTAATCGTTGCAGCCCTAGTTATATTCTTATACATAGGAGGCAGTATCATAGTAGTTATATTCTTGTATATAGGAGCGGTATTATAGTAGCTATATTCTTGTACATAGGAGCAGTATTATAGTAGTTATATTCTTGTACATAGGAGCAGTATTATAGTAGTTATATTCTTGTACATAGGAGCAGTATTATAGTAGTTATATTCTTGTACATAGGAGGCAGTATTATAGTAGCTATATTCTTGTACATAGGAGGCAGTATTATAGTAGTTATATTCTTGTACATAGGAGCAGTATTATTGTAGTTATATTCTTGTACATAGGAGCAGTATTATTGTAGTTATATTCTTGTACATAGGAGGCAGTATTATTGTAGTTATATTCTTGTACATAGGAGCAGTATTATAGTAGTTATATTCTTGTACATAGGAGCAGTATTATAGTAGTTATATTCTTGTACATAGGAGGCAGTATTATAGTAGTTATATTCTTGTACATAGGAGGCAGTATTATAGTAGTTATATTCTTGTACATAGGAGGCAGTATTATAGTAGTTATATTCTTGTACATAGGGGCAGTATTATTGTAGTTATATTCTTGTACATAGGGGCAGTATTATTGTAGTTATAGTCTTGTACAGTGATGTTCAGTTTGCAGTGTTCGCCAGCGAAAACATGCGGGCTGCCATCTTTAGTAAGGTAGACTCACTCGTCCGGCGATGCACAGGTAAGCCCTTACTTGTGCTGGGAGCTGGTCTGAAATCAAATGCAGTCACCGGCAGCAGGCAGTTCCGAGAACAGCCGCCGGGGCCTTCATCGGGCTGTTCTCAGAACTGCCTACTCCCAGCTAACAGACGAGAGACCCATCTACATTCATTAAAAAGTTTGCGTGCCTAAAGTGAATGGGGTCCGCCGCAAACCGTCCCGGCCGATGTTCGTCCATCACTAATAGTAGTCATATTCTTTGCCAATTTTCTTTTTATTAAACATCATCAAAATGTTACAAGATGATATAGATTACTTCTTAACAAGTACAGGTAACGTTTGGATAATCACATCATCAAACAATAAGCATGTACATACCAACATTTGTTAGAAATGAGGACTGATGTAAAGTCATGGGACAAACATGACGATAGGAACCAAACATTTGTCAGGCTTCTAATGTGGCCAAAAAGGTGTTCCTAGGGGTCACAATAACACGTAGACACGGGTAGACAGATGACAACATTTAGGTTGACATATAGGGAACACAAAAGGAGGAAAGGGGGGGGGATAAGTTTGCTGTGATAAAGATGGAAAGCTCAGATGATCAAGCAAAGCCACGAAAAAGCTTCCAGGGTTGCCAGACCTTTAGGAATTTCTGGCGGTTTCCCGTTTCCCAGGCCGCTAACTCTTCTAGGCGGTATACCTGATCCACCTTATCCAGCCATTCCACTTGTGACGGGGGTCTATCTGATTTCCATTTGAGCGGAACAAGTAGTCTCGCTGCTGTGAGTAGCATCGTTGGTAAATTAGCTTTTGACGGGGTAAAGGTATGGTTTAGGCACCAGAGTAGTACTAGTTTAGGGTCCAGTACCAATGGATGTTGTGGAGAACATACCTGGTTAATAGTATTCTCGACTTGGAGCCAGAAGGGGCGTATGTTATGACAGCTCCACCAAATGTGGGACAGTGAACCCTGTTCAGTGCCGCACCTCCAACACACATCTGCTATGGAAGGGTTTAATTTGTGAAGAAATACCGGCGTTTTATACCATCTGGTCGTGAGTTTGAAGGAGTTCTCTTGCACTATTACACAGCGTGAAAAGCCATGTGAGTTGGTTAAAATGGCTGCTTTTTCAGGAGCCGAAAATTTCGTCGAAAGTTCCATTTCCCATGCAGTGAGATGCGACATGGTTGGCGGAGCGGCTGAGAGAAAGAGCTTGTACATTTTGGATAGAGCTTTTGAAGCGGGGAAGGGTAACCCCACACGTTCTTCAAGCCACGTTGGTGGGGTGTTATGGGGGGGAGGTATCTCGAGTTTCTTAATGTCCTTATGGAAGCCTAGTATGTGCAGGAAAGACGCTTTTTTCACTAGAGGTGCATCTAGTATAGATGACCAATCCAGTTCCCCGTTTTGGTTTCTGATACTGTCAAGTGAGTGGTTGTGAAGAAGGGACCAGATGCCTGAAGCGTCAAGTATATCTCTGTGGATATGTGCTTGTAACAAAGATAGAGGGAGGCAAGTGTGCGGGAATCTCAGTTCTTTGGCAGTAAACAGCTTAGACCATTCCGCTAGTACTGCTTTCCACATATAAGAAACATTTGTGGAATTATGCAGACAGGGGCGAACCCCCCATAGGGCGAGTTTTTCTCTGTAAGTAAGGGTGGCGGCTTCCAGATGGGCGCACATTGACGATGGTTCCCCAGCTATTATGTCCAAACCCCTAATCACTTGGTTTGCCTTGTAATAAAGGTGGATATCTGGTAGCCCAAATCCCCCAAACCTCCTTTCCCTTGTTAGGGTCGAGTAGGCTACTCTAGCTTTTTTACTCTTCCAAATAAAGGAGGAGAAGATTCTTTTGATCTCATTAAAGTAGGAATTGGGCAGCCAGATAGGTAACGTTTGTATGAGATAGATGAACTTGGGGACAATGTAAGTCTTTAAGTAGTTTTTCCTGCCCATCCATGAGACAAACGGGAGCTTTACTGTCTGTAGGTGCTGTCGTATATCTTTCAGGAGCGGGGCGTAGTTTAAGCTAAATAGATCATTTGGATTGGCCAAGATATGAACGCCGAGATACTGTATGGAGTGCGGGGCCCATGTGAATGGGATGGCGCGTTGGAGTTCAAGGACCATATTTCGGGGGCACGTTATGTTAAGCGCTTGTGACTTACTGTAATTTATCTTGAAATTGGATAAAGAACCAAATTCGTCAAAAATTCTCACTAGTTCCGGGAAGGAAGTTGTGGGATTGGATGTTAGAACGAGTAGATCGTCTGCAAAGGCCGCTGCGACATGGGTGTGTTTATTCACGTTGAGTCCAGAAATCTTGGGATTTTGTCGAATTTTGCATAATAGAGTCTCCATTACAATTATAAATAATACCGGAGACAGGGGGCAACCCTGTCTGGTACCGTTGGTGATGGAGAAGGGGGGGGGAAAGAGAGCCATTAACCCGGACCCTGGCAGAGGGGGCTGAGTAGAGAGACAATACTGCACTAACCAACTGGGGGGAGAAGCCAAACCTTGACATGGCGGCGGACATGAATTGCCAGCTTACCCTGTCAAAGGCCTTCTCTGCATCAGTACTTAAAAGTGCTAAAGGGCAATGTTTTGATCTGGCCCAGTCAATCAGATGCAGCAAGCGCTTAGTGTTCTCGTTACCTTGTCTGCCGTGGACGAACCCTACTTGTTCCCTATTAATGATGTCTGGAAGGACCGATTGGAGTCGGGTAGCTAGTATCTTCGCCCACCATTTGATGTCTGTGTTCAGGATGGAGATTGGTCTGTAATTTCCACATGACGTGGGGTATTTGTTTGGTTTTGGTATTATGGTGATGTGTGCTTCCAGCGCCTGAGGAGGGAGGGTTCCCCCGGTCAAGAGGTGGTTACACAGATCTCTAAAGTGCGGTACTAAAATATCTATGAATGTCTTGTAATAGACAATGGGGTATCCATCGGAGCCTGGACTTTTGCCCGAGGGGATCGATGCAAGAACTTTGCGTAGTTCGGTATCTGTTATTGAGTAGTCATATTCTTGTACATAGGAGCAGTATTATAGTAGTTATATTCTTGTACATAGGGACAGTATTATAGTAGTTATATTCTTGTACATAGGAGGCAGTATTTTAGTAGTTATATTCTTGTACATAGGAGCAGTATTATAGTAGTTATATTCTTGTACATAGGAGCAGTATTATAGTAGTTATATTCTTGTACATAGGAGCAGTATTATAGTAGTTATATTCTTGTACATGGGAGGCAGTATTATAGTAGTTATATTCTTGTACATAGGAGCAGTATTATAGTAGTTATATTCTTGTACATAGGAGGCAGTATTATAGTAGTTATATTCTTGTACATACGAGCAGTATTATAGTAGTTATATTCTTGTACATAGGGGCAGTATTATTGTAGTTATATTCTTGTACATAGGAGCAGTATTATAGTAGTTATATTCTTGTACATAGGAGGCAGTATTATAGTAGTTATATCCTTGTACATAGGAGCAGTATTATAGTAGTTATATTCTTGTACATAGGAGGCAGTATTATAGTAGTTATATTCTTGTACATAGGAGGCAGTATTATAGTAGTTATATTCTTGTACATAGGGACAGTATTATAGTAGTTATATTCTTGTACATAGGAGGCAGTATTTTAGTAGTTATATTCTTGTACATAGGAGCAGTATTATAGTAGTTATATTCTTGTACATAGGAGCAGTATTATAGTAGTTATATTCTTGTACATAGGAGCAGTATTATAGTAGTTATATTCTTGTACATAGGAGCAGTATTATAGTAGTTATATTCTTGTACATAGGAGCAGTATTATAGTAGTTATATTCTTGTACATAGGGGCAGTATTATAGTAGTTATATTCTTGTACCTAGGAGCAGTATTATTGTAGTTATAGTCTTGTACAGTGATGTTCAGTTTGCAGTGTTCGCCAGCGAAAACATGCGGGCTGCCATCTTTAGTAAGGTAGACTCACTCGTCTGGCGATGCACAGGTAAGCCCTTACCTGTGACGGGAGCCGGTCTGAAATCAAATGCAGTCACCGGCAGCAGGCAGTTTCGAGAACAGCCGCCGGGGCCTTCATCGGGCTGTTCTCAGAACTGCCTACTCCCAGCTAACAGATGAGAGTCTTGGACGAGGGACCATTTACATTCATTAAAAAGTTCTTAATCAGATATGTGAAAATATAAAAAAGCAGAAAACCTTTTAAAAATTTACACACACACACACGACTTCACTCCTTGTTATAAAGAAAAATTTTATAAGGTTTTCAGCTTTTTTTTAAATATTTTCACATATCTGATTAGGAACTTTTTAATGAATGTAGATGGTCCCTCGTCCAAGACTCTCGTCTGTTAGCTGGTGCAGAGACATGCTTTGAACGAGTCAAGATGCCAATGCATAGCGCATCCAGACCATTGATTCTAATGGATACTGTTATAAAACATTGCAGTGCTTCATTGATCCTGTGATGGCGCTACAGAAGACGTTTCCCACCGAGAGTAGACGTCGTCTAGAGGTCCCAGGTCCCGGACGGGATCTCTCTGCCTTTTGTCATGAGAATTAAACATACCAGCAAATTTTTCTCCTGAGCTGCTTGTTTGCTACAATGGAACAGTGCAAGTAAAATGAATGAGAGCCTTTAGTTCACAGAGGCTTGTTTAGACTGGATACAATTGTAGCAAACTTCGATTAGGTCTGCAAAATATTTTTTTTTAGCCTCAGGGTGTAAACTGGCACAGTTCCATTCAGTGACAGTAAGCAGAAATCTTGAAACCGTTGAGAAATGAAAACACACAGTGTATTAGAAAGATGCAGAACTTTTCATTATGCAATGAGTGGATAACGCTGCTTTTTTACAAAGCATTCCTTGTGTCTTTGTTACGCCCTTCACCCATTCTTTCCTGGGTCTCTATCTCAATTCCTATTTTTGCCGCACTCTCCCCGTCCTGGCCCTGTCCTCCCTCCCACCGGCACTACATTGCACTGAAGTGTTTGTGTAGGAGGAGGTTTTGCCTGGTTACCTGTGGGTTGTATCAGACAAGCCTCTCACCTGAGAAGCCAGCTACTATACTCTGATTAACAGCCTGACTACACACATCACTGTGCCTTCGACTTTGGCCGTCTTCCTCGCACCTTGTACCCGTCTCTATCGGCTGCATATGCCTGGGGCCTCCTGGCCTTTTGTTTTGCAAGCTTATGTTGCTCTGAGTATTGTGCAGCTGAGCTTACACAATGTGTCTGAGGTGCACAGATAAAAATGAGAAGTAGAAGCTTTAGAGAACACAAGCTTCCTGTTTGAGAGAGCGAGAGAAGGATTAACTGAGGCAGAAAACGTCTTTTTTTTTTTTGTTGCAAAGTGAGAGCGCACTGAGTGGGGAAATGAAGTCAAGAGGAGAGATGCAGTGACAGGTCTGCTTCACGACAAGAGAGAGGTCTCTGCATAGGTTGTGGAAGAGAGGTGAACCTGAGGTGGCTGGTGGGACAAAGTAAGAGAAAGAGGAAGAACCCTGACGACAAGTCACTGCACCGCACGTGAAGACCCAGCTGAAGACTTCAAAGATGGTCAGGTGAGCAAAATGTAGATTCTATCATTAGTGATACAACCTTCTGTATCTCCTGCCTGTCTCCATGTTCTTGAGATATGCAAAGTCGGTTTGCGTTCTATTCAGTGTCCGGTTGGTAATTTCAGTATTCTCCACCATCCATTCTTCTGAGTTCTTGGACTTATCTTCAGGCTGCTACTCATAGACTGGTCTTACCTCCTTAGCATCTCATAGTACTGGGTAAGGATTTCCAAAACATTTGTGTTGGACCCTGGTTTTACTGAAATACAATTTACTTGGAAATGAGTCTTAAGTTCCTACTTTGTTGGCTATAGAGTTGAGATGCCACACGGAAGAAATTATTGGAAAGTTTCACAATCTTGGCATCCTGACTTAACAGTCTTAGCAGAGTATTTCTGAGAACCATGAGGTGGACATTATTTCTCTTTATTGGAACATTGCCTATGAGATGATACTTTATCTATTGTTTGTCCCAGAAACTTGACATCAACTTTTGGTTCATATTCTCCTGTTCCTCGCTTGGCATCTCCTTCAACATCTTGGAGCTTTATTTCTAAGATAGACCATGATGGGGAAGACTGTCGCTGGATTTAAGTCTAAAGGCTTCATAGCCTTAGGCCATGGTTTTAATGTCTCAGTAATGTTCCTGGTCCAATTTTACAAATATGTAAAAATCATCTTGGATAATTATATATGCATAAATCTGCTCTTTTTTAACTAGGGTACATTATTGAAGGGCACCATATCCTTCTACCTTATATACAATATTTAACATATCTATCTACCTTTACTGTGCCGATTGGATGAGACTGGGAAGATATCTAACAGATGACTGATGAAGTATCTGGTTGTCGATAGCCATCTTAAGGTTATACTCTATTCAAAAAGTCCTACCAAGCTGGTCACACCACTCTTTGTATAATGCCTGTGTATATGTTGTGTACCCTTTTGATGTACACAAGACATAGTTGGTGGAATAAAAAATAAACTTTAAAGTTCCAACTTCTAGTTGATCCTGAAGAAGGCAAACCTCACCTATACATGGCAGAAACCAGCTAAAAATAAAAAAATATAGTTGGCAAAATTCCTTATTGATTACCTTGACATTATTATTATCTACAGCCAAGTTGATTTCCTCTCCTGGTGACTGTACGACCATTGTTCCTCCAGAACATCTCGCCTTCTGTTTGGGTGTTCAAGCTTCTCAATAAGTTGAGACTGATTTATTTTTTAACATTTTTCTACTTTTGCACAATAAACATTTTTTTTTCACAAAAGAACTTGATTTTGTGTAGCTGCTTTTCTTTTTGGAGCGGTGTGAGGACTTTTTTTTTGCCTAAAAACTTGCAGTTTTCATTGGTACCAACAGTTTTTTCATGACTTTTTATTCCATTTTTGGGAGGAATAAATAACAGCAATTTTGGCCTGTTTTAAAAAAAAAATGAAAAGTGTTTATTGGGCAAGATAAATGCACGTACACATACAGCTCAGTTGTGTCAAGCTCCAGAAAAAAACACTGATCTATGTGCCGAGCCTAAGAAAAACGCGCTGGATGTTTTACTCAGTTTCTCTCCAGCATTTTACGCACCAAGGAAAAACTGATCCGATAACTTTCTATGGGATGGTTCATATCATAGCATCCACGCATCAGTTTTGATGGCGGGTATCTCCTAGCACCAGAAAGAAAAACTCTACATGCAACGCCAATAGTTGCCTGGCTCCGGCAAAAAAATAAAATAAAAAAAATAAAACAATTTGCCAGGCATAACTGATAACTGTCACTTTTTTTTTTTTTTTTTTTACTTTTGAAAACTTTAAGTTTTTTTTTTTTTTTTTTAATCCCAGTAGGGGATTTGAACATTTGATCCTTTAGTCACTTCTGTAATACTTTCAAATATTTCTGTATTGCAGATTATTAACTTTGACAGGCAGCCTATTAGGCCTTGCCATATATATATATATATATATATATATATATATATATTTATATATAAAATAATATATTTTTTTTTAACCTTTTAGCCATAACCAGGGTTAGGCTTTTGTCGGGCACAAGGCTGTCACTATTAGACCATCGGCCTCAGTGGTCACAATGCCAGGGTGACAAAGGGAGTCAGTTGATGATTCCCTGGCCCCAGCTGCAGGTTGTCAGTCACAACTGGCCCATTCCCCCAAACCCCACCCTCCATGTCATTTTTTCCCAGTGAGAAAATTAAAGAGATTGTACAATTTGTTTAAAAAGTACTACAAAGAGTGTTAAAATAATAAGAGATTGTATACTTTCCACTTCATCCCTCGTTGTTTTCAGCACTGCTTCTTTTGAAATCAGTTGGACAATCCCTTTAATTTCCAGCTTTCAGCTCTATCCACTTGCAAAAGGTTTCACAAAAACTGCTGCACCTTCTAATGCAAACCTGCAGTTTTCCCTCCATGGCAGTCAGCACATGGACAGGTGGCAGAGTTGTCCCCTGTAAATAGGACTTCAGAATCCTCTGTTGTTCTACATGTCACATTTTCTATGTAACTCAATGTCTCTGTATCAGACTCAGTATACAGTGAGCTCCCCCTAGTGGTGACTTCAGCCAGGTAGAATGTTATATGACCATGTCAATGCAGGGGATTTGGAGTTCTGTATAAGCAAAATAAAGCTTTGATCCCAATGAAGGTTAATTAAGAAATTAATCAGAACAGACTGTTGGAACTAAAAATGACACCTTGATAAAAGGTGGACATGCATTTAGGCTCAGCTCTTAGTAATGTTTGGATTTTCCCAACCTAAAAATAAAATATTTTTTTTAGTAAATTAGAAAAAGGGAAGAATATTTATATCTATGATTTCTTCTGTAGGAACTGACTTGTTAGAAAGATGTTTGTAAACATAGCTTCAATTTTAGCCTGTAGAGACTGCTGCAAAGATACCTGAGTGATATGTAGAGGGGTTTCAACCTTAAGTTGGCCATGCACCTTAGAAAACTGTCTTAGCTATTCCATACGACTCCCTGCCCTGCATACACATGCAGGCTCGGTTCAGCTGAGTATACATATGTTCTCAGTAGCATACACCTCTGCCGGCAGCTTATCTTCTTTGCATACAGAACGATCGGGCATGTTGAAATCCAACAGCCTGACCCTTCTTTGCCTGAAATCTGCCATCAGGACACCCCTGTTTACAACAGATGGTCAGCAGGTATTCTGGAGATAGGAATAGGTCTGAGAGGTGGGACCCTTATCCTATACATGTCTAAGGTGGAAATACCCCTTTATTTCCTTCCCACACCATGCTGTAAATGTAGGGCATGGCAATTATCATGTTCCTGCACTACGCTATACATTTATGACATAGCGATGCAGTCGGCTCAGGAACTGAGCTGCCATCAGCAGCGGGTGTCTGCTGAAACCCCTGAGATCCCACTGTCTGTGGCGACCATGGCATCTAAGGGCTTTACAGAGGAAGTAGGCTCTCTCTCTACCATCGAGTCCCCATCACGCAATTGCAGGGTCCTGATGGTTGTTACGGCAGCTGGGGGTAGGGTTGCCACCTTTCCCAACAAAAAATACCAGCCAAGTTAAGCCACACCCCAAAGGGAGTGTGGTTGTGGGGGGTGGCTTAACACGGAGTGTTAAGTCAATATCATACTGTGGTTCCCAATAATATTAATGCCCCCATTAGTGCTGCCCAGAATTAATAATGCCCCCATTAGTGCCCCCCAGAATTAATGCCCCCTATTAGTGCCCCCCAGTAAGAGTAATGGTCTCATTAGTTCCCCCCAGTAAAAATAATGCCTCCGTTAGTGCCCTCCAGTTAGAATTATGTCCCCATTAGTGCCGCCATTAGAATAATGCCCCCCATTAGTGCTCCAAGAATAATAGTGCGCCCTTCTCTGCTTCTGCATATAAAAAAAAAAAGCACTCATCTCCATTTGCTCGCGCCTCTGTGAATGCTCAGGACAGGATCTGCGCTCCAGAGTGATGACG
Organism: Bufo gargarizans; assembly: GCF_014858855.1. NCBI lineage: Eukaryota > Metazoa > Chordata > Amphibia > Anura > Bufonidae > Bufo > Bufo gargarizans. The sequence continues at coordinate 362,757,572 of NC_058085.1, forward strand.
TCTCGCAGGTCCTGTCCTCCAGTCAGCAGCGCGAGCAAATGGAGGAGGTGAGTGATTTATATATTTTTTTAATTAACAGGGGGAGGGGGGATAGGTAGGGGACGGTAAAGACTGTACTAATGACCGCTCTACAGTGGAAGCGCTCATTAGTAACAGTCAGCACAGGAAAATACCAGCAATTAACATTGCCGGCAGAAAAAAAATACCAGCACTGGCAGGGCCACTAAAATACCGGCTCTGGCGGTGAGATACCGGCCGGGTGGCAACCCTAGCTGGAGGCCTTGCTAAGGCCTTGAGGGCTGCCATGTATGGAAGACTGTCAGGCCTTGCCAGAAGCAGGATCTGATAAGCCAAGTGTTAGTGTAAAACTGACAGGTACAATACACTGCAATAGATAACTGTAGCAGTGTATTGTATCAGAGATCAGACCATCGTATGTTCAAGTCCCCAGATGGGACCTAAAAAAAGAGATAAATATTTCAAATAAAAGAAATTGTTCTTTTCCCCTTAACTAGTTAGTTATATTTAGTAAAAAAAGGAAAAATAAATAAACCACACATATTTGGTATCACTGCATCCACAACAATCTAATCTATAAAAGGATCACATTACTTATCCCACACTTGAAAACCATAAAATAAAAAATAGTTTCAGAATTGCTGTTTTTGTCACCTCATCTCCCAAACAATGGTATTAAAAGTGATCAAAGAGTCATATGTTCCCAAAAATGGTACAAATAACAAATAAGGCCTCTTTCACACTTGCGTTGTCCGGATCCGGCGTGTACTCCATGTGCCGGAACGGAATTACACGCCGGATCCGGAAAAACACAAGTGAACTGAAAGCATTTGAAGACGGATCCGTCTTCAAAATGCGTTCAGTGTTACTATGGCAGCCAGGACGCTATTAAAGTCCTGGTTGCCATAGTAGTAGTGGGGAGCGGTATACTTACAGTCCGTGCGGCTCCCGGGGCGCTCCCGAATGACGTCAGAGCGCCCCATGCGCGTGGGGCGCCCTGACGTCACTCTGGAGCGCCCCGGGAGCCGCACGGACGGTAAGTATGCTGCTCCCCCGCTCCCCGCTACACTTTACCATGGCAAACAGGACTTTAGCGTCCCGGCAACCATGGTAACCATTCAGAAAAAGCTAAACGTCGGATCCTGCAATGCGCCGAAACGACGTTTAGCTTAAGGCCGGATCCGGATCAATGCCTTTCAATGGGCATTAATTCCGGTTCCGGCCTTGCGGCAAGTGTTCAGGTTTTTTGGCTGGAGCAAAAAGCGCAGCATGCTGCAGTATTTTCTCCGACCAAAAAATGTTCCGGTCCGGAACTGAAGACATCCTGATGCATCCTGAACGGATTTCTCTCCATTCAGAATGCATTAGGCTAAAACTGATCAGGATTCTTCCGGCATAGAGCCCCGACGACGGAACTCTATGCCGGAAGAGAAGAACGCAGGTGTGAAAGAGCCCTAAAACTCATCCCCCCAAAAAACATGCCCTCACACAGCTAAGTTGATAGAAAACTAACAATTGTATGGATGTTAGTATATAATGATGCAAAATACAACAGATTTTTAATACGAAGGTGATTTAATGATGCAACATTATAAAAACATGGAAAAACAATATAAACTTGGTATTGTCATAATGGTATCAACCTGCAGAGTAGAATTATCATATGATATATACCGTGAACCCCATAAAAAATAAAAATAAAACACTGATGGAATTGCAATTTTTGTCCAACTCTACTCCTAAAAACTAAAAAAAAAGAGACCAAAAAGCCAAATGTAACCCCAAAATGGTACCAATAAAAACAACAGCTCGTCCCGCAAAGAAAGAAGCTCTCACACAGCTAAATAAAAAACTAAAAGTTTTACAAAGTTGCGGCTTACCATTTCAGCAAATTCCATGTTACAAAATGCATATGCCGATCCTTCTCTTCTGAGGGCTGCCATGTCCCCAAACAGCAGTTTATGACCACATATGTCAGCTAGCCTAATAGGGTTAAATCTGGTAACAGAAACCCTTTAACTATTTTGTGAGTTATGACTTTCTGTATTCAAATAGAGATATTCAAATTTGGAAAATTTCATTCATTTTTGTTTTAATAAATAAAAAAAAGTGCCATAATTTACCACTAACATAAAGTACAATGTGTCACAAAAAATAGTCTCAGAATCGCTTGGATAATTAAAAGCATTCCAAAGTTAATACCACATAAAGTAACACGTCAGATTTAAAAAATGAGGTTGCATCCTTATGGGTTTAAAGGCATCATCACCCTGCAAAAAAAAATAATATTTATCTATCTATCTATCTATCTATCTATCTATCTATCTATCTATCTATCTATCTATCTATCTATCTATCCTATCTCATATCTATCTATCTATCTATCTCTCCTATCTCATATCTATCCACACTCCTATGCAAATGATAAAAAATGGAAACAAATTATTCAAAACATCTCAATTTATTCAGTATCGGGTATGAGCACCACCAGCAGAAATACACGCACTTGCACACCTTGGCATCAGTGAGGTTATGAATCGTTGTCTGAGGAATGTTCTGCCATGCTGAATGCACATTCAAACAAAGTTTTGACTGAAGGGACTTCAGATCTATTATCTGAAGCATGCTTCACTCAACCCTACTCAAGAGAATAGACCTTCATTCCAGTCTCCATTGCCGTCTTGCTGTGCACCATGATAGCCATTGTGAGAGGTGGCGTGAAGTCAGTGGAACTGGAAGGGGAAGTCTCACAGCTCGTATCCCAATGTTATGCAAACACCTTCTGATGGTTTATGTAGACACTGTTTGCCACCCTAGGCTTGGGATATGACATCCAATTTCACTTGCAGTACAGAACAAATCACTACTCATCGTTCTTCTATTCAGATGACCCATCCGTGAAGAGGTTCTCCTCTCTGCACCTCTTGCTGCCATTCCAGTTACTCATTGTTCTCCCAACCACCAGGATACACAGTCTTGACCAGTGCTGTCATCTCGGTCTAGGCTCGTAGCGATCTGCTGGAGTGATAAACCAAGGTCTATCAAGCCAAGGGTTCTGTCTCTCTAAGTGTGCGACAAGTGTTGATGACTGGCACACTGATGACCATGAGGCATCACACAATCATCCCAACTTGATATGATTTTTGAGGTTTCATGTGTCTAAAAAAACTTTACTTTCAATTTGGCTTTTGTGCCTCTCGCACATGCCACAGATTGGAGCTAGTTGCTGGAAAATTTGATAATTTGCAGATCTTGCCAACATCTGCTACTTCCTCGGCTTGCATACACTTACGGCTTGTCCTTCTTGGTGGTGTGTTATCTGTCTATCTCATATCCATCTCCTATCTATCTGATACCTAGCTTTGATCGGTGGGGGTCTGAGCGCTGGGACCCCCGCTGATCTCTAGAACGAGGGGAGTAAGGCGCATATGTCGCTCTTTCTCCTTGCTGCATAAGACATTAGATCCATTTCAGTCTATGGGCCAGTCTCAATTCCTCCATCTACAGTGAGGAGAGGGAGCACGATATGTCTATTAGCAGGGTCTTTTAGTTTGACTAGCAGACATAATGCACTGTACTACAAAAGAAGCGCTGTGTATTATGTATTTGATCAAGGGATCACTTAAGTCCCCTTATGGGACTAATAAATATAGTAGAACAATTTAAAAAAAAAGGGTTTTTAAATTGATACAAAGTACCCCCCCCCCCAAAAAAAAACGAGCAAAAAAACTTTAGTCTTTACTATAAAAAAATACTAATTTGCTATCTCTGTGTACGGTATGTAATGACCAATACTATAAAGTCTGTGCAGTAAATAAAGTAAAAAAGGCCCTGCTAAAAACAAGCCCTCACACAGTTCCTTCGAAGAAAAAATAAAAGTGCTATGACTTTCAGAATATGAACAAAACCAGATTTTAAGATCATGTGCCATTTGTGCACGTGTGACCACTGAGGTCAAGTGCTTTATAATCCTTACCCTTGTACACTGCTGTGTGTGGGAGTACGGGGCCGCACTGAGCGCTATACAGGCCGGAGCATACGTCGCTCCTCCTGCCTGTACCAGCGCTGCTCTCCTAAAGCCTGGAATAGATGGACTAAGTAGCTAAGGCTAAGGAGCTCCTGCCCTGCGCTCACTCAACTCCACATTAGTACAGGTTACTAGCAGCAGAGCGAGCGCAGGGCAGGAGCTCCAAATCACATCGCTCCCCTGCCTGGATATGCTCTGCTAAAGCCTGACCTAGCCCATCTACGACAGGCAGCAGTGGTACAGGCAGGAGGAGCAATGTATGCTCCAGCCTGCACACCGCTCAATGCAGCCCCGTACTCGCACACACAGCAGTGAATGAGAGTACTGATTCTAAAGCGCAATAGGCACCTGAACTTCTGATGGACCCTGTGTTATCTGCCTTCATCTTCCTGTGATGACCTTGCCCCAATCTACACAGCACAATCTGGAACGTGATAGGAGGTTTTTAGCACATTGACTTGGTGTTTTTCTGATACAGAGCTCCACATCCCCTGCTTTCCTTCACAGCCATAGAGTTATATGATAAAGTTCTTGCTTCCCACATCCACCACCAGAGGGAGCTCACTGCATGCAGATTTATCAGGCTTACATTTCTCACCTACAGACATCTGTCTTCAGAGTGCTTCCTCTAGTGGTGGTAGCAGCCAGAAATGTATCATGTAACTATAGCTGTGTGAAGAGAAGAAGAGGATTAGGGGCTCTGTATCAGAAAAACAGAGCATCAACCGCTATGAATATATACTGTCTATATGCTGTATATCTATTTATATTTTACTTATGTTTGTACATATTTTTGGTACATAATGGGGGCATTTATGAAAGCTTTTCCAAATTACACCAGGAGAACTTCCACTAGAGCATCCATAGTGGCCACCAGGTGAAAACATCTTTCTGTGGTGATCCGGCAGCTATGTCTTGCCCGGCACCCGACCTGCTCACTCAAGCAGCGACGGAAAAATATATTGCTGTAGACTTGTGCTGTCTGCCTTCAAAAGCTGGTAGGCAGTAGTTAAAGGGTTACTGTTGCAGTGACCCAGTGAGTCACTGCTAAAGGGTTATTGTAGTGGATAACGGCTAAAAAGTTAATGTTGTGATTCATAGAATGGTTAAAGTATTATTTTTCTTGTGCACTGTAAATCCCAAAATGGTGGGGTATAAACATCAAATAGTTCACTGGCAATCATAGAGTGCAGAGTGATGGGCTGGCTCCACCCTCTAGTTAGAAAGAATCTTTGCTGAGCAGGTATAGAGAAAGGACATATATGTGTGACATGCAGACAATTAGGCCTAGTCTAAAGAATCTTCATCTCTGAGGCTGAAAATTGATGGACAGCAATGAAACAGACATCTTCAGATGGTTGAGAACCACTTAAAGGCTGTGCTTGGACAGACAGTAAGGTAAAAGCTTGTTTATTGCAACAGACTTTACTGCATATGAAACGGGTGATTGCCTCTGTCACCCATCGTACTCTGAGATGGACTGGCCATCACACATCACAGCCTGCGAATTGCAGAAAGAGTTAATGAGAACGGAATTATGGGCCTGGTCATTGACTCCACCATCATCTGTCGGCCTTCCATGTGCACCTGCTCTCCTGCCTCGCACCCCGCGAGCTATCTACCTAACATCAAGAGAACCCCAACAACTAGCAGGCAGGAGACCCCAAAATTAATAGAAGTCTCAATGTTGGAGACACAGCAGTGTGTGTAGGAACACAGCTAAGTGTACAGTCGTGGCCAAAAGTTTTGAGAATGACACAAATATTAGTTTTCACAAAGTTTGCTGCTAAACTGCTTTTAGATCTTTGTTTCAGTTGTTTCTGTGATGTAGTGAAATATAATTACACGCACTTCATACGTTTCAAAGGCTTTTATCGACAATTGCATGACATTTATGCAAAGAGTCAGTATTTGCAGTGTTGGCCCTTCTTTTTCAGGACCTCTGCAATTCGACTGGGCATGCTCTCAATCAACTTCTGGGCCAATTCCTGACTGATAGCAACCCATTCTTTCATAATCACTTCTTGGAGTTTGTCAGAATTAGTGGGTTTTTGTTTGTCCACCCACCTCTTGAGGATTGACCACAAGTTCTCATTGGGATTAAGATCTGGGGAGTTTCCAGGCCATGGACCCAAAATGTCAACGTTTTGGTCCCCGAGCCACTTAGTTATCACTTTTGCCTTATGGCACGGTGCTCCATCGTGCTGGAAAATGCATTGTTCTTCACCAAACTGTTGTTGGATTGTTGGAAGAAGTTGCTGTTTGAGGGTGTTTTGGTACCATTCTTCATTCTTTATTCATGGCTGTGTTTTGGGGCAAAATTGTGAGTGAGCCCACTCCCTTGGATGAGAAGCAACCCCACACATGAATGGTCTCAGGATGCTTTACTGTTGGCATGACACAGGACTGATGGTAGCGCTCAGCTTTTCTTCTCCGGACAAGCCTTTTTCCTGATGCCCCAAACAATCGGAAAGAGGCTTCATCAGAGAATATGACTTTGCCCCAGTCCTCAGCAGTCCATTCACCATATTTTCTGCAGAAGATCAATCTGTCCCTGATGTTTTTTTTTTTAGAGAAGTGGCTTCTTTGCTGCCCTTCTTGACACCAGGCCATCTTCCAAAAGTCTTCGCCTCACTGTGCGTGCAGATGCGCTCACACCTGCCTGCTGCCATTCCTGAGCAAGCTCTGCACTGGTGGCACTCCAATCCCGCAGCTGAATCCTCTTTAGGAGACGATCCTGGCGCTTGCTGGACTTTCTTGGACGCCCTGAAGCCTTCTTAACAAGAATTGAACCTCTTTCTTTGAAGTTCTTGATGATCCTATAAATTGTTGATTGAGGTGCAATCTTAGTAGCCACAATATCCTTGCCTGTGAAGCCATTTTTATGCAACGCAATGATGTCTGCACGCGTTTCTTTGCAGCTCACCATGGTTAACAATGGAAGAACAATGATTTCAAGCATCACCCTCCTTTTAACAGGTCAAGTCTGCCATTTTAACCCAATCAGCCTGACACAATGATCTCCAGCCTTGTGCTCGTCAACATTCTCACCTGAGTTAACTAGACGATTACTGAAATGATCTCCGCAGGTCCTTTAATGACAGCAATGAAATGCAGTGGAAAGTTTTTTTTGGGATTAAGTTAATTTTAATGGCAAAGAAGGACTATGCAATTCATCTGATCACTCTTCATAACATTCGGGAGTATATGCAAATTGATATTATAAAAACTTAAGCAGCAACTTTTCCAATTTTCTATATTTATGCAATTCTCAAAACTTTTGGCCACGACTGTATATAAGTGCACAGCAATTCAGAGTTGCCTCACTGAGGCTCTTACCGCTCTGTTGGTAATACAGTGTCCGTTCTGTGTAGGGGCATAAGAGCCAACTCACATGTAGGTTTCGGGCACTAGTTCGAGGAGACAGAAGATGAAGATACTCTGTGTGGACAATTCGCCTAGGACGCTAACTCCACGTGGTAGGAGCGCTTGGTTCCGACACTTGGTAGGTGTGTATGACTGTGACCTCACCCTGTTAAGGAGGTCAGATGATCCCGTCAGGGAGGTCAAATGACCCGGTCAAAAAAACGCATTAACAACATTAGAATATAACGTATGGATAACGCACCAATTGTGAAGGCACTAAAAGTCGTCCTATGAATAAATTGCAAAGTATAATTGAATGTCTAATATTATGCCCATTTTTATTTCTATTTTATATGTATATATTTTTATATATTTTTTATGCCTTTTTATACAGTATGTTCTTTCAAATGAATACAACACATGTGCATCTTAATTGGATTCCTATTCAAATTTCCTAAGAGCTGTCCTATTCATAGGCAACACCTCTGAATCCAATCCATGTTTTATCTGTGCCCTAATTATGAGGCTTATAAAAGATCTCTGGAAGAACACAGTCTTGTAGCCACTGAGGAAGAGGCAAGTTGCCTCACCCTCTATCTAGAGGCAACAGCCATTTTCTATACCTCCTCAATCAGTGGATTTATGTGACGATTTATTTGATTGATTTTATTGCTTAGTTTATTCAGTTTTGTATTCTACCAGGTGTATTTTCCCACTTGTATTTTATCAGGTGTATGATCCCGTTTTATGGTCTATATATGTATTGTATTTGAATAAATTGTTTTGATATCCATTACCTACTCCAGAAGGTGGTGTGCCTACTCATTTGCTTGTTCATTACCTTTATTTTACTGGGTGGGTGACCCAGTGAGCAGCGAACCCACCTTTACCCATCCATCCAGGTGTTGAGCCTCCCATCTGTGCATTTGTTTTCTATGTCATTATTGAGTTCAATGTATTAACAGTATGAAGGAAGCTGCTAAGCTCCCCCTAGTGGTGGCTGATGGAGGTCAGAATTTAATTCTCTGATATAATCCATTATGTGACTATCCAAGTACAATAAAGATTCTGTTGGATGATGCTCCAACTCAGAGACATGTTGTGCTGACATTTAACTGCTTTATTTTTCTTTTTAATTTTTTATGTCATTTTATTAATTAAGTTCTCAACCTTCTTCTGTGTCCTACAATGGATAAATCAGGTGATAATCTCCCTGTTTCATGTAACATTTCCAGGTGGTTTCACAGAGACATAACCGGGTTGGAGGCTGAGGCCCGTCTAAAAGCGAGAGGCGTCCATGGCAGTTTTCTTGTGCGTCCCAGCAGGAAGAGGCCTGAAGACTTTTCGTTATCTGTCAGGTCAGTCCACAACGAACGCGCAGGTTGTTATGATATTGATGATACCGGGTCAGAGGAGTCACATCTGAGCGGAATGGCACCCTGTAGTTCTCAGGATCAGTAGGTGTCCCAAAAGCTTGACATATTACTGGAAAACCATCTGCCATTTAGCCCAATTGTGTATAGAGTAGGGGATACTTTACATCTACATAACATCCCCTAAAAGTGCAGGTCATGGGTCCAAAATCTAGTGTTTACCTAATCTACAAACTGCTTTTGCTGCTTCCTCCTGACATCATGGGCTAGTGCTGAGAGCTCTCACAGGTTCCCCGACTATCAAACAAGAGCATACATACAATAGAAGTAGCATATGTGGCTGCCACGTGGCCCCTGGAGAGGGGGCCCTTTCCTGTACTAGGGCCTTGTGTAGTGTCAAGTAGCAGCTGAAAGGGGCCTCATTTAGCTTTGCTATAATGGCCCCCATGCACGCTATTGTACCCTAGATGCCAACAGTCCCGACCTGGGATGACAAAGAGGTGAAGCAGGGGCGTAGCTAAAGGCTCATGGGCCCTGGTGTAAGAGTTCAGCTTGGGCCCCCTTGGGCAGAAATTGAAACTGCACCCCCCACCATGCCAAATTCTTGACCGAACACCTTCCCTCCAGCCAGAAGTGTAACTTGACCAGCATGCACTTTCTATAAAACAGGTGTCTTCTCATGTGGTACAAGGGTCTTTGGGGCCCCTCAGACTCCTGGGCCTGGTAGCGACTGCTACCTCTGCACCCCCTATAGCTACGCCCCTGAGGTGAAGTATGAGCAGAACTGGGCATTTTGGGGGCTTCGCCAGGGCACAGCATATCTTGGTCACTTGCACATAGCAACCAATCAGATTCCGCCTTTCATTTCTCAGAGTCCCTTTGGAAAATGAAAGCAGCATCCTGATTGGTTGCTATGGGCAACTTGCAGCACTTGTTTACATCATGGCCTAGATTTTTATCCTCCCCATGCGAACTGTAGGAGTGATTTTTTATATTTTTTTCTTAAATAAATGCATCTTATGCATCTACTAATACATCTTAAAGGGAACTCCACCCTAGTGACGGATAACCTTTCATGTGAACTGTATGACTCCCAGGACATAACAGTATAATTGCAGGGACTGTCCTTAATTTTCAGAAACAGTCCTGAAAAGTTCAGGCTGTCCCAGGCTGAAAACGGGTGGTGTGCTTATATAAGAGCCACCCATAAATGGGTGGTCCTGTCCACTTTTGGGAGGTGGAGCCTATTTGTCCGTAATTTGCCAATTGCAGTGTTGGTAACTAAGTGAAGTGATAGTCGGGGTGTAGCGGTTGCAGTCAGGCCCCTCAGCACTTGGTGGGCCCTTAGTGCAGGTATTACATAGGGGCCCAACCCAGCCAGAAGCTTCTGGTGTCTATTTCCAGTCGGGCAGGGGCCAGCTGCAGTGTTCTGTAGCGACACGAAGTCCACGCCCCCTTGATAACTACTCCACGTCACCTGTCTCCAGTGCCCCAGGAGACTATACATATACAGCCGCTCCTCTAATTACATCACTGTGCTATTATAAGCCACTGAGCAGCGATTTACGGTAAATATAAAATGCCTATAAAATGCAAATATCTGATGATTTTTTGCTGTTTTGTCTTTCCACTTTTTCCAGTTTTGCAATTCGGTCACTCTGCTTTTTCCCACCGAGGCGGCAGCGACGCTTCCTGCGTATAATGAGGAAGTGCGACTTTTACACAATCTATATGTGTGACAGACCTCCAGCTTGAGTAACATGAACGCTATGCGATAGTCTGAAGATCTTGTGTGATGACCTCAGTCAGAATAGAATTTCCTGTAGTCCTTTGTGCCAAAGCAGCACAGAGTATTTCAGGAGACAAGTGTGCCAATCTTGTGAGGGGGGCGGGGATCTCTCAATTCGGCATTACTTATGTGACCGTGGAGCTGTCATAATAAAGGGAATAAAAGCAAATCGTAGATGGTGGAAAGACTTCTCCTTTCCCAGCAGCACAGAGGATTTCAGGAACTGATTGTACTAGAAAGGTGGCAGCGACAAAAGCAGTGTCATCATGCGATGAGGGTCACAAGTCGGAGGTCAAAGAATGAGACTGTGGCATGCAGTGGATGGAGCGGAGTCCTCCAGCAGTACAGAGTATTTTAGAAAAGGGCAGTCATGTACTCATTATGTCAGGGAGCACGGGACTAAATATAAAAAGGACCAGGGGCCATGGAGGGCATAGAATGAAAGTAGCAGGGTCTCCCAGAAGCACAGAGTATTTCAGAAGGTGTGTGGTGAAATTGTCTGGGGAGTAGAGGAGCGACATGTCCTCTCCGGTGATTATGTAAGTGATACAAGGCTGCATGTAATGAAAAGCAAAAATCATAGACAAGGGCCCGAAAGATATATTGTAGGGTCTCCAAGCAGCACAGAGCATTTCAGGAGGTGAGTGTGCTCATCATGAGAAAGGCATTAACCTCCTCATCTACAGTATTACTGTTCATGGTGCAGGTATCGTTACTTCCTACAAGTCACTAGGGTGGGGATCTAACAGATTTTTCACTCTTCTTGCCCCCTTTAGGTTGGAGGACTCAGTGACCCATATCCGGATACAGAACACAGGCGACTACTACGACCTATACGGCGGAGAACAGTTTGCAACGTTGACGGAACTGGTGGAGTATTACACGGGACAACACGAGTGCCTGCAGGACACGGATGGAACCATCATCCCACTGAAGTACCCCCTGAACTGCTCCGACCCCACCAGCGAGCGGTGAGACCCTGCCGTGTACTAATGTCACTAGTGTCAATATGTTGTCCGAGTGGTAACCAGTATGGCTAGGATACAGCGCCCATCATACTGGTTGTCATCCAACTTTCCTGGACTCTTGAATGGTAACTGTACAAAACAGTTCAGTTTTTCAGGGCTCTGGGAAAGCTGGGTGATAATGTCATCTAAGAAGTGGGTATATACTGTGTGAGATGGTATATACACTGTGTGAGGTGATACATATAGTGTCTGAGGTGGAACATATACTGTGTGAGGCGGTATATATACTGTGTGAGGTGGTACATATACTGTGTGAGGTGGTACAGTACATATACAGTATGAGGCGGTACATATACTGTGTGAGGTGGTATATATATACTGTGTGAGGTGGTATATATATACTGTGTGAGGTGGTATATATACTGTGTGAGGTGGTACATATACTGTGTGAGGTGGTACATATACTGTGTGAGGTGGTATATATATACTGTGTGAGGTGGTATATATACTGTGTGAGGTGGTATATATACTGTGTTAGGTGGTACATATAGTGTCTGAGGTGGAACATATACTGTGTGAGGTGGTATACTATGTGAGGTGGTATAATACTATGTGAGGCGCTATATACACTGTGTGAGGTGGTACAGTACATATACAGTATGAGGCGGTACATATACTGTGAGGTGGTACATATAGTGTATGAGGTGTTATACTATGTGAGGTGGTACATATACTGTATGAGGTGGTACATACACTGTGTGAGGTGGTACATACACTGTGTGAGGTGGTACAGTACATATACAGTATGAGGTTGTATATATACTGTGTGAGGTGGTATATACACTGTGTGAGGTGGTATATATACTCTGTGAGGTGGTATATATACTATGTGAGGCAGTATATATACTGTGTGAGGCGGTATATATACTGTGTGAGGCGGTATATATACTGTGTGAGGTGGTATATATACTGTGTTAGGTGGTATATACACTGTGTGAGGCGGTATATACACTGTGTGAGGTGGTATATACACTGTGTGAGGTGGTATATACACTGTATGAGGTGGTATATACACTGTGTGAGGTGGTATATACACTGTGTGAGGTGGTATATACACTGTGTGAGGCGGTATATACACTGTGTGAGGCGGTATATACACTGTGTGAGGTGGTATATACACTGTGTGAGGTGGTATATACACTGTGTGAGGCGGTATATACACTGTGTGAGGCGGTATATACACTGTGTGAGGTGGTATATACACTGTGTGAGGTGGTATATATACTGTGTGAGGCGGTATATACACTGTGTGAGGCGGTATATACACTGTGTGAGGTGGTATATACACTGTGTGAGGTGGTATATATACTGTGTGAGGCGGTATATACACTGTATGAGGCGGTATATACACTGTGTGAGGTGGTATATAGACTGTGTGAGGCGGTATATACAGTGAGGAACAGAAGTATTTGAACACCCTGTGATTTTGCAAGTTCTCCCACTTAGAAATCATGGAGGGTCTGACATTCACATTGTAGGTGCAGTCCTGCTCTGAGAGACAGAATTTAAAAAACGAATTCAGGAAATCACATTGTATGATTTGTAAATAATGTATTTGTCTTGCACGGCTGAACAGAAGTATTTGAACACCTGAGAAAATCAGTGTTAATATTTGGTCCAGAAGCCTTTGTTTGCAATTGCAGAGGTCAAACGTTTCCTGTGGTTCTTGACCAGGTTTGCACAAACTGCAGCAGGGAGAACTTGCAAAATCGCAGGGTGTTCAAAAACTTCTGTTCCTCACTGTATACTGTGTGAGGCGGTATATACACTGTGTGAGGCGGTATATACACTGTGTGAGGCGGTATATACACTGTGTGAGGCGGTATATAAACTGTGTGAGGTGGTATATAAACTGTGTGAGGTGGTATATATACTGTGTGAGGCGGTATATATACTGTGTGAGGTAGTGTATATACCGCCTCACACAGTGTATATACCGCCTCACACAGTGTATATACCGTGTGAGGCGGTATATATAGTGTGTGAGGCGGTATATAAACTGTGTGAGGCGGTATATATAGTGTGCGAGGCGGTATATACACTGTGTGAGGCGGTATATATAGTGTGTGAGGCGGTATATACACTGTGTGAGGCGGTATATACACTGTGTGAGGCGGTATATACACTGTGTGAGGCGGTATATAAACTGTGTGAGGCGGTATATAAACTGTGTGAGGCGGTATATAAACTGTGTGAGGCGGTATATATAGTGTGTGAGGCGGTATATATAGTGTGTGAGGCGGTATATATAGTGTGTGAGGCGGTATATATAGTGTGCGAGGCGGTATATATAGTGTGTGAGGCGGTATATACACTGTGTGATGCGGTATAAACACTGTGTGAGGCGGTACTTGTATTTTTCAGACTATAGGATGCACTGGACCATAAGGCACAGCCATAATTAGAAGCATAAAAGAAATGATAAAAAACTGATTTTACTGTATATTTTTAAGTCACAATGCCAGTCACTGTGCCCCACTACATTGCCAACCACAGAGTGCCATTGAATTGTCTGTCATAGTGCCACACTGCCCTCACCTTCTCCTTGAGCTTACCATTGAGGGTCGACCATTTACTGTTTGAAGGTATCATGACTTTTCCTTGATGTCAGACAGAGAGAAAGACTGAGCAGTTGGGGTTCAACATGCCTGATCTGTTTGTTCCCAGGGGAGATATGCCACCACCAGCGGTGTCTGGACGAGGCTCCCTCCCCTCTACCCGCTGAGAACACATGCATGCTCAGCCAAACTGAGGAATAGATGTTGAGTAACAAGTGCGAGTTGTCGATAAACATGCCAACAGCTTTAAAGCACATTTAAAGGGGTTTTCTGGGTTAATGGTATTGATGAACTATTCTCAGGACAGACCATCGGTATCAGACCCGGCACTCCTGCCGATCAGCTGTTATCGTCTAACTCCAGGGCCTGAACTACACAGCGCCACCCATTGTGTAGTGGACGGAGCTGGTAACTGCAGCCCTGCTCCCATTGAGTTCAATAGTTCTGTGCCACTGCAGAAAAGCTGATTAGTGGGGAGTCAGTCCTCCACCAATCAGGTATTGATGGTCTATCTGAGGATAAGTTATCAATATCATTAACCCAGAAAGCCCCTTTAAACATAGCAATTTTATATAAACACTTAAAGGGGTATTTTCATCTCAGAATTGATGCCATCAATGTCAGATAAGGAACTGCTCTTATCTCTAGCACAGGACCCCCTAAATCGAACACAGAGATGCTCTCCTTCACATCAGGGGCCCCGTTCTGGAGATAGCAGCAGGTACCAGGGGTGGTGTCTGCACCTATCTGACATTGATAGCATATCCTAGTGAAATATCATTAATGTCTGAGATGGGAATAGTAATACCCCTTTAACCAGTGGCATAGCATGGGTTGCCAGCACCTAGGCCAAAGCAAGTATTGCGCCGACCTAACCTATGACACGTGATCGCCAGGTCCACTGGAGAAAGGGGCTATGCCACATTCACTGCATTAACCCTTCCTCAGCTCATGACTCTATGTAAACCATTAATACAAGAAAGGAAATAAAAATGGAACACATAAATGACATGCGTTACCCTCCCCAATAGCAATGCATACCATGATAAAGGACAAAATACCTACCCAGCAGCATCAGATACCACCATTCAGAATATAACACCTCCCAGCAGGGCCAAATAATCACCAGCATTCATCATAAAATACCTCCCCAACAGCACCTAATAAATACCAACGTGCAGCACAGAAATGCCACGCCAGCAGTAACAAATACCACAGTGCTGTATAAAACATCTCCCCCACAGCACCAAATAAATACCCCCACAAAGTATAAAATAACCAGCATTATTGTCTCCTGACAACCCATTCCCCTGGCAGAAGTATTGTCCCCTGACAACCCCCACACCACTATCAGCAGCATTGTCGACTACCCCCCCCCCCCTGGAAACAGTATTGTCCCCTAACAACCCCTCCCCTGCTTGCAGCAAAACTGTCACCTGATAACCCCTCCCCCACTGACAGCAACATTGTCTGCTAACCACTCCCCGTTTGCAGCAGTATTGTTCCCTGACAACCCTTCCCCACTGGCAGCAGTGTAATCCCCATATGTCTCAGCTCATTTGCGGACTTGCAGGACAGGAGCAGTGATTCTGGAGTTGGAGGGAGAGAGCTTCTCCTGCAGTTCTTCTGTATAGAAAGCATTTGGAAAGTCTTCAGACCCTTTCACATTTTATGTTGCTCCTTGTTCGAAAAAAAAAAAAAAGTAACGTTTTTCCCCATTATTCTGCACTCAACCCCCCATAATGAGAAAGTGAATACAGAAAGTTGGAAATCTTTGTTAATTTATTGAAAAGGAAAAACTAAAATCTTGCATTGACATAAGTATTCAGCCCATTTACTCAGGACATTGTTGAAGCACCTTTGGCAGTGATTACAGCCTCTTCTTGGGGATGATGCCACAAGGTTTGCACACCTGGATTTGGGGATTTTCTGCCATTCTTCTCTGCAGATCCTCTCACGCTCTGTCAGGTTAGGTGGGGCCGTCGGTGGACAGCCATTTTCAGGTCTCTTCAGACACGTTCCATTGGGTTCAGGGCTCTGGTTGGGCCACTCAAGGACATTCACAGAGTTCTCCCTAAGCCGCTCCTGTGTTATCTTGGCTGTGTGCTTGGGGTCATTGTCTTGTTGAAACGTGAACCTTCAACACGGCTTGAGGTGCAGAGCGCTTTGGGTCAAGTGTTTATGAATAATATCTCTGTGCTTTGCTCCATTCACCTTTCCCTCCACCCTGACCAGTCTCCCTGTCCCCTCAGCATGACGCTACCACCACCATGCTTCACTATAGGGATGGTATTGGGCAGGTGATGAGCAGAGCCTGGTTTTCTCCAGGCATGCCACTTAGAATTGTGGCCAAAAAGTTCAATCTTGGTTTCATCAGACCAGAAAATCTTGGTTTTCACAGTCTGAGGGTTCTTTAGGTGCTTTTTTGCAGATTCCAGGAGGCTTTCGTGTGTCTTTTACTGTTGAGAGGCTCCTTTTTGTCCACTCTGCCATGAAGCCCAAATTGGTGGAGGCTGCAGTGATGGTGGTCCTTCTGGAAGTTGCTCTCATATGCCCACAGGATCTATGGAGCTCAGCCAGAGTGACCACTGGGTTCTTGGTCACCACTCTTACCAAGGCCTTTCTCCTCTGATTACTTACCGGTAGTTTGGTGGGGTGGCCAGTTCTAGGAAGAGTCCTGGTTGTTCTAAATTTCTTCCATTTAGGAATTATGGAGGCCACTGTACTCTTGGGAACTTTCAGTGTAGAGAAAGTGAAGATGTCTCCTTCTCCAGCTTTGTGCCTCCACACAATCCTGTCTCTGAGCTCTACAGGCAGTTTTTTCCTCCTCATGGCTTGGTTTTTGCTCTCATATGCATTGTCATCTGTGAGATCTTATAGACAGGGCTGTGTCTTTCCAAATCAGCTCAAATCAGCTGAATCTACCACAGATGACTCCAGTCAAAGTGTAGTAACAGCTGTCAAGTGTCATAGCAAAGAGGCTGAATACTTACGTCTCAGCAAAATATTTTTTTTCCTTTTTGAATAATTTGCAAAAAAGTCTAACATTTTGTTTTTACTTTGTCATTATGGGGTATTGAGTGCTGATTGGTGGAGGGAAGGTTGAACTTTTTTTTATTTTAGCACAAGGAGCAACATAACAAAATGTAAAAAAAGTGAAAGGGTGTGAAGTCTTTTTGAGTGCATTGTATTGCAGCGACCCCCTTGAGGAGCCGGTACAGAGGATGACTCTGGTAGTGGTCCTGATGAAGTGTTGTGTCAGTGTACTCCCTCAGATCATTGCTCCGTGGGGTTCGGTGCAGAAGAATGAGTCCAGAGTTAAACCTAACAAAGTCTTTTTATTACATAGAAATACATACAGTCGCAGCAGACTTTAAGTGCAAATGCTTTTTGGCAACAGCAAGGATATGGAGGCAGGTTAGTTGGTGTCAGTTACGCACTTAGGTGATACTCGCCTAGTGGTTGTTTGGTGATGGGTGTCTTGGCTGTAATCCCTCACCTTGCAGCAGTGTTTTCAATGCTGATGTAGCAGTTCGTACTTCTGTCGGGAATCTCAAGGCTTAACTTGAGGAAAATTGGAGTACTTCTCTCTGGAGAATTTGTAACAGGAGCAGGAGATCTGCAGATTGCCTCCTCTCCTTTCCATCTCTGCACAGGAACTCCCTCTTTTGGCTGGAAGTAGGATCAGTCCACTCCTTCCAAGAGGGGAAGAACAGAGGGGTTAGCCCCTGTCCTTGCCAGCCATTGCCAACCATCCCTTGCTGCGAACTAGGGCCAAAAGCAAACAACAGAATACATAATGCACAACCAGGGGCGCACAAAATCACTGGGCCCCAACGCAAGAATCAAAATTGGGCCTCCATGCCCCATTCATAGCCCCTCCCTCTACCCGTTCCTGGCCAGTATATACAGCATGTACATATATAACATATAAATTACAGTTTGTACCTCGCATATCAGTACACTGCTGTATATACTATATACAGTCCCTGACAAAAGTCTTGTCGCTTCTCTATTTTGTAGAAACTCCTGCTATTAACCTGACTTTTAATTAATCAATTGGTGTTAGAAATAGCTCATATGAAAAGCTAAAGCCCTCCCAAATGATGTTTAATGCACTGAAATAAATGAGTTTCACTGAAAAAAGATTTATCATTTAATCAAGACAGAAAGGTCAAATTTTGGCAAGACAAAAGTTTTGTCGCCTATACAGAAATTAAACAACTTTACTGCAAATCCCAAAATATGTCAGCAAATTAAGTAGTGGTTCTGAGCTTGAAGGACAGCATCCATGCGGTTTGGCAAGGATTCATACAATTTATTGATGAAGTCATCAGGAATAGAAAGGAAAACAGTCTTGCATGCCTCCCAGAGTTCATCAATATTCTTTGGGTTCGTCTTCCATGCTTCCTCTTTCATCCTACACCACATACAGTGAGATGCGAAAGTTTGGGCAACCTTGTTAATCGTCATGATTTTCCGCTATAAATCGTTGGTTGTTACGATAAAAAATGTCAGTTAAATATATCATATAGGAGACACACACAGTGATATCTGAGAAGTGAAATGAAGTTTATTGGATTTACAGAAAATGTGCTATAATTGTTTAAACAAAATTAGGCAGGTGCATAAATTTGGGCACCACAAAAAAGAAATGAAATCAATATTTAGTAGATCCTCCTTTTGCAGAAATGACAGCCTCTAAACGCTTCCTGTAGGTTCCAATGAGAGTCTGGATTCTGGTTGAAGGTATTTTGGACCATTCCTCTTTACAAAACATCTTTAGTTCATTCAGGTTTGATGGCTTCCGAGCATGGACAGCTCTCTTTAAGTCACACCACAGATTTTCAATTATATTCAGGTCTGGGGACTGAGATGGCCATTCAAGAACGTTGTACTTGTTCCTCTGCATAAATGCCTTAGTGGATTTTGAGCAGTGTTTAGGGTCGTTGTCTTGTTGAAAGATCCAGCCCCGGCGCAGCTTCAGCTTTGTCACTGATTCCTGGACATTGGTCTCCAGAATCTGCTGATACTGAGTGGAATCCATGCGTCCCTCAACTTTGACAAGATTCCCAGTCCCTGCACTGGCCACACAGCCCCACAGCAGGATGGAACCACCACCATATTTTACTGTAGGTAGCAGGTGTTTTCCTTGGAATGCTGTGTTCTTTTTCCTCCATGCATAACGCCCCTTGTTATGGCCAAATAACTCAATTTTAGTTTCATCAGTCCACAGCACCCTATTCCAAAATGAAGCTGGCTTGTCCAAATGTGCTTTAGCCCACCTCAAGTGGCACTTTTTGTGCTGTGGGCGGAGAAAAGGCTTCCTCTGCATCGCTCTCGCATACAGCATCTCCTTGTGCGCCGAATGGTTGAACGATGCACAGTGACTCCATCTGCAGCAAGATGATGTTGTAGGTCTTTGGTGCTAGTCTGTGGGTTGACTCTGACTGTTCTCACCATTCGTCGCTTCTGTCTATCTGAGATTTTTCTTGGTCTGCCACTTCGAGCCTTAACTTGAACTGAGCCTGTGGTCTTCCATTTCCTCAATATGTTCCTAACTGTGGAAACAGACGGCTGAAATCTCTGAGACAGCTTTCTATGTCCTTCCCCTAAACCATGATGGTGAACAATCTTTGTCTTCAGGTCATTTGAGAGTTGTTTTGAGACCCCCATGTTGCTACTCTTCAGAGAAAATTGAAAAAGGAGGGAAACTTACAATTGACCCCCTTAAATACTCTTTCTCATAATTGGATTCACCTGTGTATGTAGATCAGGGGTCACTGAGCTTACCAAGCCAATTTGAGTTCCAATAATTAGTTCTAAAGGTTTTGGAATCAATAAAATGACAACAGTGCCCAAATTTATGCACCTGCCTAATTTTGTTTAAACAATTATAGCACACTTTCTGTAAATCCAATAAACTTAATTTCACTTCTCAAATATCACTGTGTGTGTCTTCTATGATATATTTAACTGACATTTTTTATCGTAACAACCAACGATTTATACAGGAAAATCATGACGATTAACAAGGTTGCCCAAACTTTCGCATCCCACTGTATGCTCAATGATGTTCATGTCTGGTGACTGGGCTGGCCAATCCTGGAGCATCTTGATCTTCTTCGCCTTAAGGAACTTTGATGTGGAAAGTATGCGATGGAGCACCATCCTGCTGCAGAATTTGGCCTTTTTTATGGTTGGGAATATAAGAGGTAGCTAAGATTTCTTGGTATTTTAGACTATTGATGTTGCCTTCCACCCTGCAGATCCCTCGCACACCCCCAAACTTCACTGTTTTCTGGGTAAATCTCAGCTCCATGCGGGTTCCAGTAGGTCTCCTGCAATATTTGCGGCGACTGTGGTGTAATTCAACAGAAGATTCATCTGAAAAATCCACCTTCTGCCACTTTTCCAGCGTCCATCCTTTTAGCAAGCTGTGGGCCTGGGCAAATGCCACACGCTTTTTCAATTGTCTTTTGTTTAGTGCTGGCTTATGGGCACTGATTCGACCATGGAGGCCATTTAGAGACAGAATCCGACAAACTGTTCTGGTTGACACAGGGACTTCAGGTGACCAGGTCTTGTGGAGCTCTGCTGCAGTGGAAAATGGGCTGGCCTTGGATTTTCGAGCCAACAAACGGTCCTCTCGAGCAGTTGTCTTGCGGGGTCGGCCTGACCTGGCCTTGTTCAAAACTTCTCCAGTCTCTTAAAATCTTTTTTTTATCCTCTGAACTTGACGCTGAGACACATTAAAGGTGTCTGCCACATCAGCAGTGGATCTGGTCTTCAGCCTCTTGATAATAAACACTTTAGTCTCCGGGTGAATGTTTGCAGAGGTCTAGTTGCAGTTGTAGTGAAGGTCTAGTGTATTGGGGTTCTTTTTATACACACCTGAGACCTAATTGATCCATTATTAGTCACAGGTGAAGCTCATATGACAAGGCGTCAACACTTATGTCTTGGCAAAAATTTACTCAATGGGCTTTACCAAGCTGTGAATATTAGAATACTTTTAGTCAGTTTCGTTTTGCACTGAAACATTATTACAAAAGCTGTTGGGATTAAAATGACCCATTTCTTGTAACAAAATCTTGATTAAAAATATATTTTAGCGGCACTTCAGGTCAATTTGTACACAAGCGACAAGACTTTTGTCAGGGACTGTACAGTCAGGTCCATAAATATTAGGACATCAACACAATTCTAACATTTTTGGCTCTATACACCACCACAATGGATTTGAAATGAAACAAACAAGATGTGCTTTAACTGCAGACTTTCAGCTTTAATTTCAGCATATTTACATCCAAATCAGGTGAACGGTGTAGGAATTACAAAAGTTTGCATATGTGCCTCCCACTTGTTAAGGGGCCAAAAGTAATGGGACAATTGTCTTCTCCTGCTGTCCCATGGCCAGGTGTGTGTTATTCCCTCATTATCCTAATTACAGTGAGCAGATAAAAGGTCCAAAGTTCATTTCAAGTGTGCTATTTGCATTTGGAATCTGTTGCTGTCAACTCTCAAGATGAGATCCAAAGAGCTGTCACTATCAGTGAAGCAAGCCATCATTAGGCTGAAAAAACAAAACAAACCCATCAGAGAGATAGCAAAAATATTAGGCGTGGTCAAAACAACTGTTTGGAACATTCTTAAAAGAAGGAACGCAGCGGTGAGCTCAGCAACACCAAAAGACCCGGAAGACCACGGAAAACAACTGTGGTGGATGACCAAAGAATTCTTTCCTTGGTGAAGAAAACACCCTTCAGAACATTTGGCCAGATCAAGAACACTCTCCAGGAGGTAGGTGTATGTGTGTCAAAGTCAACAATCAAGAGAAGGCTTCACCAGAGTGAATGAATACAGAGGGTTCATCACAAAATGTAAACCATTGGTGAGCCTCAAAAACAGGAAGGCCAGATTAGAGTTTGCCAAACGACATCTAAAAAAGCCTTCACAGTTTTGGAACAACATCCTATGGACAGATGAGACCAAGATCAACTTGTACCAGAGTGATGGGAAGAGAAGACTATGGAGAAGGAAAGGAACTGCTCATGATCCTAAGCATACCACCTCATCAGTGAAGCATGGTGGTGGTAGTGTCATGGCGTGGGCATGTATGGCTGCCAATGGAACTGGTTCTCTTGTATTTATTGATGATGTGAGTCTCAGTGGAGAGCTCACCCTGCAGTTGGACCTGTGATGATGCTCTGTGCAGTTCCTTCATCACAGGTCCTTTAGCTGTCACGGTCCCTCCCGTGACAGAGGTGAAAAGATCAGATAGACTTGCTGCACGTGAGGCTATCTGACAGGTCTCTCTGTTTTCCTCTTAGCATGTTGTTGTTTGGTAGGATCTCACCTCTCCTCAGGTTCTGCTCGTTATCAGTGATGGGGCTCTATTTAGGTCCACCTCACACTGCTGACAATGCGGTTGATATTTCCTGTTAGAGTTGCTAGAGCTTGTTTGTTTTGGATCTCCTGATTCGCCAGACATCCCAAAGCTAAGTGCTTGTTGTCTTTTCTGTTTATTGTTCTCTGGTGTGTTTTGTGCTAGGCCTCAGGGAGACGCGGGTTCCTTCTTCTGGGAAAGAACCAGCTGTCTTGTCTCCTGCTAAATATCCTAGGGCTCGTCAGTTTTAGCAGGGCCTAGGTATACAGCGTATGAGCATTTCCACCATTAGGATCTGCTCATACTGGCAGGAGTTAGGGAAAGGCCTAGGGATTATTAGGAGGTCGCCATCCCTCTTCCTTAGCTTTTGAGGCCTAAACTGTTGTCTATTTCTTTTGTGTGTATCTGGTGTTTTCCCCTTCCCCATTACTCGTGACATTAGCTTTCTCCAGTGATGATAGGGTTACTGTACTGGAGCTGAACAGTAATGAGTGTAATTAGGTGGCGGGGCCTATGGTTCCTTGTTGGCCCCTTTTCCCCATGGGCCCCATAGCATCTCTGTGGTCTGCCTCTATTGGAGGTACTTCACGGTACACAACAATATACAGTTTGTAGTACACCATTATCTGGGGTTCTACACTGTGAGGGGGTGAAGGATCTTTGGTGTTATCATGGGTTTTGCCCCTGCACCCTTCTAACCTCAGAACTACACCATTGTTAGTGCAGGACCGGTGAAGATAGGACCTTTATCTTTCTCTGAACTGCACTCATGATACAGGGTTCACATAATCAGTGTAGTTATTGTTCAGTAATGTCAGGTGGCCCACAGACAGACCAGCCCACCTGGAATCTGCCAGTCTGGGCCTGGGTATTGGCTTCACAGTGCTGGCTATTTGGTGCCCAGGGCAAAGGCTCCTCTGACCCCCCCCCCTATGCTATACCACTATATTTAACACCAAATGATGTAACTGTGCTATAACTTAATACAGCTCACATTCCATTCCCAGTCATTTAACTACTCAGATACTGCGGTCAATAGCGACCGTGGTATCTTACGGGTTAGACAGAGGGAAGAGGCAAAATTGCTGTGTTCTGATCAGTTACTATGGCAGCCTGGGGCCTTATGAAGACTCCCAGACCTGCCATAGGAAATTGTCTGTTAAACTGTGCTTGTAGTAGAGCCTAATAAGCAGCCTGTCAGTATCACACAGACTGCAGTAGTATTCTATTGTAGTCTATGGTACAAGCGATCAGAAGATCACAAATTCAAGTCCCTTAAGAGGACTAAACATTACAGTGAAAAGAAAAAATTCAAACGCAAAAATACTAAATATTCAAATCACCCCCTTTCCGAATATTACATATAAAAATAAACATAAAATGTATCACTGACTGCATCTGAATATGTCTGAACAAATAAAATATAAAAATATTCATCATGTGCAGGGAATCTGTCATCTCGTATCTATCTATCTATCTATCTATCTATCAATCTATTTCATATCTATCTATCTATCTATCTATCTATCTATCTATCTATCTATCTATCTTATTATATCTCTATCTATCTATCTATCTATCATCAATCTACTTATATCTATCTCATTATAGCTGTCTATCTATCTATCTATCTATCTATCTATCTTATTATATCTCTATCTATCTATCTATCTATCTATCTATCTATCATCAATCTATATCAAGATATTCAGGTATTAGACCTAGTGCAGCCATGAATGGAGCCTAAGGTGTCACAGGAGTTTATCAGCCTTTTTTGTGGCATTTTTTTTAATGTTCTTCTATGTGTCCAGATGTTACTTTACAGTCTGTGGCACATTATAAAACACAGGGCGTAGCGGTTTAGCGGGATATGCAAATCCTATGTAACCACGAGAGCCGCCCGCTGCACCTTGGACGGACAAGTTAAATCCAGTGAAATATTAACTTCCCAGTAAAACTCTAACTGTGCGGACATTATAGCCATATGTAATGCTATACAGTATTCTGGGCACATGAGAGGCTTAGATACACCTCTCAGAAGAAAGTATCACACATGACAGACTTAGATACATCTCTCAGAAGAAATATCATACATGATAGACTTGGATACTCCACTCAGAAGAAAGTGTCACACTTGATAGACTTAGATACATCTCTCAGAAGAAAGTATCACACATGATAGATCTCTCAGAAGAAAGTATCACACATGATAGACTTACTTTCTTCTGAATGGAGTATCTAAGTCTATCATGTGTGATACTTTCTTCTGAGAGATGTATCTAAGTCTATCATGTGTGACACTTTCTTCTGAGAGATGTATCCAAGTATATCATGTGTGATACTTTCTTCTGAAGAGATGTATCTAAGTCTATCATGTGTGATACTTTCTTCTGAGAGATGTATCTAAGTCTATCATGTGTGATACTTTCTTCTGAGTGATGTATCCAAGTCTATCATGTGTAATACTTTCTTCTGAATGGAGTATCTATCACACATGATAGACTTGGATACATCTCTCAGAAGAAAGTATCACACATGATAGACTTGGATACATTACTCAGAAGAAAGTATCACACATAATAGACTTAGATACATCTCTTCAGAAGAAAGTATCACACATGATAGACTTGGATACATCTCTCAGAAGAAAGTATCACACATGATAGACTTGGATACATCTCTCAGAAGAAAGTATCACACATGATAGACTTAGATACTCCACTCAGAAGAAAGTATCACACATGATAGACTAAGATACTCCACTCAGAAGAAAGTGTCACACATGATAGACTTAGATACTCCACTCAGAAGAAAGTATCACACATGATAGACTTGGATACATTACTCAGAAGAAAGTATCACACATAATAGACTTAGATACATCTCTTCAGAAGAAAGTATCACACATGATAGACTTGGATACATCTCTCAGAAGAAAGTATCACACATAATAGACTTAGATACATCTCTTCAGAAGAAAGTGTCACACATGATAGACTTAGATACTCCACTCAGAAGAAAGTGTCACACATGATAGACTTAGATACTCCACTCAGAAGAAAGTATCACACATGATAGACTTAGATACCCCTCACAGAAGACAGTGATGGACATGGATACACCTTTCAGATGACAGTATCACACATGATAAAATTATTAGATACACATCTCTGTAGACACATGAAAAACTTAGATACAGCAGCTGAGCAGAAAGTATCACACATGATAGACTCTTAGATAAAGTGGCCCAGGGGACAGTATCACATATGATAGACTCAGATACACCTCTCAGAAGACAGTGATAGACTTGGATATACCTTTCAGATGATAGTATCACACATGATAGACTTAGATACATCTCTCAGTAGACTGTGACATATGACATACAGCAGCTGGGCAGAAAGTATAACACATGATAGGCTTAGATACGGCGGCCTAGACACAGTATCACATATGAAAGCAGTATCAGATGATGAGCTTAGATACAGATGCTTCACAGATAATAACACATAACAAATGTAGATGACTTAGAAAACAGTTTCATAAATGATAGTACTGAATACACCTCTCAGAAGTATCACACATGATGGGGTTAGATACCTTTCTCAGAAGACAGCATGGTACATAATCAGCTTAGGTACACTGGCTAAGCAAACAGTATCACACAGGATAGAATTAAGATATAACAATTTAGCAGAGAGTATTATGCATGGTAGATTTAGATACACTTGCAGAGTATCACACAGGAAAGACTTAGGAAGAGCAGATCAGTAGAAAGTATCACACATAATTAATAAGCTTAGATACATCACGTATCACACATAATTAATAAGCTTAGATACACCACTTAGCAGAGAGTACCACATAATAAGCTTAGATACCCTGGATCAGCAGACACTAAGACAGATAAGCTTAGATGCAAGGGTTCAGCAGACAGTATCACACATGATAGGCCTAGATACTCTCAACCTTATCATGTACCAGATGTATGTTTTTTTTTATTTCTTATCTCTTGATAATTGAAGGGGCACACCCACCCTGGATATTTATAACATATACAGGATCTGACGGGTAGGGACCCAGACCCAGCTAGTCAGAGCATCTGGTGGAGAACTTGGGTCTCCGAGTCTCGCAATCAGTGGGTGACGGATCCCCAGAGGTGGTATATACCATGAATGCATGAAGCAGGAGTACCCCTTTACGCTCTGTAATCTCAGTAGTACATGATCTCCTCGCAGTCTGAGACGTGATGTTATTTTGGGCACAGGATGAGGTCTGCCTCACTTCACCTCTCGTGTCTCATGTAAGAAGGATGTGGTGTCGTCTAAGTTTAGAACGTATAGGGCTTATTATAGTATCTGCGGCCGGGGCAGGACCGGACTGGGCAGGTAGAGCACAAAAACCGCCGGTCAGTGTTCACCTATATATCTGTTCCTGCAAAGCTGTGTGACCACCAGTATGACCAGTCACCCAGCTTTCCTGGAAGTCCAATGGCATATGTGCCTAGGTGGTCAGGGCTGGATATACCTTCCCTCCTGACTGTCATCCATAATTCCATTGGGCCATACCTCAGCCGTTGGGGCCGAGGGACAGCTGCCAAAATCTGGGACTGTCCCACTGGATCTGGGGTGGTTGGGAGGTATGGTCATACACGACTGGATGATGAAATGGTCTGCCCTATAGAATAGAGGAAGTTGTACTGTGCACATAAGATTAGTCACACGCATGTTCATTCAGATGGTGGAACGTGTCCACACTTATCTTTCAGTTCACTTTTACTCTGTACAGACTAGAAACATTCTCATGCTATAGGGAAACCACCAGCAAGCTGCTGCTGACAGATCTGCTCTTCCTATTTTATGTCTCTGTTTAGTAGCTTAAAGGGTTATGGTATGGTATGATGTTTATGGTATATCTACAGGGCAGGCCGGAAATGTTTGAAAGGTGTGGTTCCATGTATGGCACCCTTATCTTTCATCGGAATGGGTTTCCCGGTGAGGTATATCCAGGAGGAGTATTTCAGGGGTATCTTGCTGGGATATTTCTAGAAGGGTGGTCACCTATCATTAGAATTGGGTCCCCGGTAAGGTATATCCAGGAGGGGTATTTCTGATATTTCAGGGGTATCCTGGTTGGGTATTTCTAGAGAGGATGGTCACTGATAAAGGTTTCTCCAGAACAAGGGGGTCTCCAATCCAAGTGAGGTTTTTCTAGAGTGAGAAGTTTCCCTTGAATGGGGATCTCCAGAAAAGGGGTCTTTGCTGACATATTTCCAGAAGGGGTTCCGTGGTGAGATATCTCCAGAATGAGAGCATTGGGTGAGATATCTCTTGAAAAAAGGGTCCCAGGTGAAGTATATCAAGAGTGTGAGTATTCAATGCAATATCTCCACAGCACAGGTCTTTGGTGAGGTATCTTCAGAACATGGGTCAATGGTGAGGTAAATTCAGAACACTGGTCCATGGTGAGGTAAATTCAGAACACAGGTCCATGGTGAGGTAAATTCAGAACACAGGTCCATGGTGAGGTAAATTCAGAACACAGGTCCATGGTGAGGTTTCTTCAGAACACGGGTCAATGGTGAGGTAAATTCAGAACACGGGTCCATGGTGAGGTAAATTCAGAACACAGGTCCATGGTGAGGTAAATTCAGAACACAGGTCCATGTTGAGGTTTCTATAGAACACGGGTCCATGGTGAGGTTTCTTCAGAACACGGGTCCATGGTGAGGTTTCTTTAGAACACGGGTCCATGGTGAGGTTTCTTCAGAACACGGGTCCATGGTGAGGTTTCTTCAGAACACGGGTCCATGGTGAGGTTTCTTCAGAACACTGGTCCATGGTGAGGTTTCTTCAGAACACTGGTCCATGGTGAGGTTTCTTCAGAACACGGGTCCATGGTGAGGTTTCTTCAGAACACGGGTCCATGGTGAGGTTTCTTCAGAACACGGGTCCACGGTGAGGTTTCTTCAGAACACGAGTCCATGGTGAGTTTTTTTCTGAACACTGGTCCATGGTGAGGTTTGTCAAGAATCAGGGGTCTCTGGTGAGATATTTCCAGAATTTGAGGTTTCTCCCGAATGGGGGTCCTCAGTGAGATATCTCCAGAATGGGGGTCCATGGTGAGATATCATCAGAACGGGGGTCACAGTGAGGCAAAGATTGCATATAGGAGGGGAATTAATGGAGAGGTGTCCCTTCCGGATCCATCATTATGGTTTCATGACCTATCTATCTATTACATAAAAAAAGAATAAGAGCAGCACCGTAGAAAAACTCAAAAATTTAAGGAGGGCCAGCGGCTATGGATCTGACTAAATTACCAGATAAAATATAAAAGTTCCACGGCACCTCTGTATGGTGAAGAAAATGTGTCCTTTATTCACCCATGCAACGTTTCAGTCCACTTACTATCTGTCTGTCGATCTCTTCTATGTTCTATATATAAGTGCACACATATTACATATAGTATCTTCTGTCCTGACCATTTCACACCTCGGGCCCCTGCAGTGACCAGTCTTTGCTCTCAGTTTCCCCTTCTTCCCTTCTCGTCTCTCCACCCATACCGCGCTCCGCTGTGTCCCTCTCAGCTTCCTTCTTGCGGTTGGAAAATTCTCTGCCCTGTTTTGAAATAATTTGTCACTGCATTTTCCATCATGTGACTTCTAACAACTCAACCGCACTACTGCCTTGTGCAAAATGCAAACCGCTCTGTGTGGCATGAGGACAGGTGCGAGCGGCGTCAGGTTATTACAGTCTCCGATACAGAGACGCCGTGGATATAATGTCCAACATCTACCTGCGTGCCCCCCACCCAACCCCCTCTCCAGATTTTGATTTCACAGTTTACATGATGCTGAGTAACTTAGTAAATACTTTATTTATCTTGTACTGGTCCTCAGTTTTGCATATGTCTTATACTCCAGTCACATCCAGAGCGGCATTCAACACCTTGCCAGTTTGTCCTGTTGACTCCAGGGTTCCCTGCTGGTTCACTGTGTGTATAAACAGGGCTTTATATCACAATGCAGTATAAGGCTACCATACCCACAATGCATTGCAGCAGGAAGTAATAATCCTGAGCTCGGTGTCTGCTATTACATTACACAAAATCTCATTCTGCTTTTTAGCATTTACAAGTTAAGCTTTCAAGCCGCTGGGAGACGCCAGTGAGGAAAGGGTAAAATTTAATTGCATAATAAATTCGCATGCCCTCAGCGCAAAGGCTAAGTGTATATACTGTATGCTAGAGACTGATGATGTCACAGCTGGGCTACACATTGTGGCTGATGCCCTGGTAGACATATGGTGCTGTAGTTTATTATGTGGAATGTACTGTGATTGCTGCAGAAACTGCACTGTTAATAAAAACGTACCTCGCAGGATGGGGTTAACAACCACGTGCCGCATAATGCTGGGCCAAGTTAGAGGTCAGTGGAGGGGTCACCCCTGGGTCTTCATACTGGGGGCCATATGAAATGATAAATAGCAGTACCCTGCAGAACTCATGTCCAGTAACACTACGGCAAATGGACGGCTGGAAAACAGTCTGGAGAGAGAGAAACCCAGCGTAACCTCACATGGTAGTTAGCTAGCAAGTGGAGGTGAGGGTTGCTGACCTGAGAACCTTGCCAGGAGCTGAGAAGCAGCAATACCTCAAGCAGCAGGGGTAGCCGACTTGCAGTTCCTGGCCCTTCCTTCCCTCAATGTTCCATGTTTGTACTCTAGTTACTTCCAAACCTTCATTCAGAATTATATAAAGCAACTTTTTTTATTAAAGGGGATGTCTGACCTAAATGGAAAAAGGAATAATGACAGGCAGGAACTGGTGTAAAAAAACAACTTTAATCGCCTTGCCGTGCTGGTGCTGCGGTTCCTGTCCCCACCAAACTGCAAATGACATTTTGATCCCATTCATGTGACTGTTGCACTCAATCACTGGCCACGTGTGCAAAAATGGCACAAGACTGCAGAGGCTCATCAGTCCCATGGCGTTCGTGCACACATCACTGCTAAGGCCTGCCGTTGGCTGCAGCAGTTGCTTGACCATTTCCAGTCTGGTGGGGACGAGAGCCGCAGTGGTGGAACGGCAGGACTTTTCAAGACCCATTTCACTGTTATTATTACTGTGTTCTGTGGCTCGTATTGCGGCGTGACAACTGTATCACCACTTGACTTTTGCTCATGAGAGAATCTCACCTAGCCTCAACAGCTGTATTGTAATGTGCTGCGGATATTTTTACTCTACTTTGCATTCTGCTTATCAGAATGTGTTAACGATCTGTGCTAGTTTTCCACTGGTCTTCATTTACACTTCTATAGAGTGCCACCTAGTGGATAACTGGTGTAATAGTGTATTGGTATTGAGGAATGCTCAGGGGCGGACTGACAACTCATGGGGCCCCCGGGCAATAGGAGATGATGGGGCCCATGTGTCCCCCCCACCCTCAAGCCACACCCAGCCCACACACATATTGCACCGCCCACATCACCTACACTTGGTACAGAATTTCTCTTCACTATGTTCAAAATAAATGTTTACTAATTTTAAAAAAATCACGCCCTCCACCACAACACAAGCGTATCTCAGACTCAGTGTATCGCACAGCTCCTCAGCAATACAACTCACAGTAAGGCTCCATTCAGACGTCCGTAGAATGGGTCCGCATCCGTTCCGCAATTATCCGGAACGGGTGCGGACCCATTCATTCTCTATGGGGCCGGAAGAGATGCGGATCCGGTCCGCAGCTCCGCAAGAAAATAAAGCATGTCCTATTCTTGTCCGCAGTTGCGGAGAAGAATAGGCAGTTCTATGGGGGGTGCCAGCCGGGTGTATTGCGGATCCGCAATGCACTACGGATGTCTGAATGGAGTCTAATGTGCGATGTGTAAGTACATCACAGATCACCTCAGCAATAAAATGCATAGAAGAGTGCAGTGTGTGAGTATCGCAAGCTCCACAGCAATATAAGTCACAGGAATGTGCAGTGTGTGACCACTAGACGTGTTCCTTGGCAGTAATGTAAATACTGCCCTTTTTTCTGAAAAGGCAGTGTTTGCATTAAAAAGCTTGCAGAGAGATGCTATAGACACCAGAACTACTACGTTTAGCTGTTGTGGTTCTGGTGACTATAGTGTCCCTTAATATAGAGAAAAATAAAAGAATCAGCACAAAAGTATCAAATAAAATGGCTGTGTCATTATTCAAAAAATTTTAAAAACACAACTTCTGACACAAATATATAGTATTTTGCAGATTACTTTTTTTTTTTTTTTTTTACAATGTGCAGATAGTACTGTACTACTAACCCCTCCATCCCCCACCCCCTTCTCCAACCACCCAGCACCCTCACTCACATAAAACAAGTAACATACAGTGGATATAAAAAGTCTACACACCCCTGTTAAAATGTCAGGTTTCTGTGCTGTAAAAAAAACGAGATAAAGATAAATCATTTCAGAACTTTTTCCACCTTTAATGTGACCTATAAACTGTACAACTCAATTGAAAAACAAACTGAAATCTTTTAGGTAGAGGGAAGAAAACATACAACAATAAAATAATATGGTTGCATAAGTATGCACACCCTTAAACTAATACTTGCACACCTTTTGATTTTATTACAGCTCTCAGTCTTTTTGGGTATGAGTCTATCAGCATGGCACATTTTGACTTGGCAAGATTTGCCTACTCTTTGCAAAAACCCTCCAAATCTGTCACATTGCGAGGGCATCTCCTGGGCACAGCCCTCTTCAGGTCACCCCACAGATTGTCAATCGGATTCAGGTCTGGGCTCCGGCTGGGACATTCCAAACCTTTAATCTTCTTCTGGTGAAGCCATTCCTTTGCTGATTTGGATGTATGCTTTGGGTCGTTGTCATGCTGAAAGATGAAGTTCCTCTTCATGTTCAGCTTTCTAGCAGAAGCCGGAAGGTTTTGTGCCAATATTGACTGGTATTTGGAACTGTTCATGATTCCCTCTAGCTTAACTAAGGCCCCAGTTCCAGCTGAAGAAGAACAGCCCCTTGGCATGATGCTGCCACCACCATGTTTCACTGTGGGGTGGGTTTTCTTTTGGTGATGTGCAGTGTTGTTTTTTGCGCCAAACATATCTTTTGGAATTATGGCCAAAAAGTTCAACCTTGGTTTCATCAGACCATAACACCTTTTCCCACATGCTTTTGGGAGACTTCAGATGTGTTTTTGCAAAATGTAGCCTGGCTTGGATGGTTTTCTTCATAAGAAAAGGCTTTCGTCTTGCCACTCTACCCCATAGCCCAGACATATGCAGAACACGGGAGATTGTTGTCACATGTACCACACAGCCAGTACTTGCCAGATATTCCTGCAGCTGCTTTAATGTTGCTGTAGGCCTCTTGGTCGCCTCCCAGACCAGTTTTCTTCTCGTCTTTTCATCAGTTTTGGAGGGACGTCCAGTTCTTGGTCATGTCACTGTTGTGCCATATTCTCTCCACTTGATGATGACTGTCTTCACTGTGTTCCATGGTAGAACTAATGCCTTGGACATTATTTTGTCCCCGTCTCCTGACTGATACCTTCTAACAATGAGATCCCTCTGATGCTTTGGAAGCTCTCTGTGGACCATGGCTTTTGCTGTCGGATGCGACTAAGAACATTTCAGGAAAGACCAAATAGAGCAGCGGAACTTTATTTGGGGTTAATCAGAGGCACTTTACATGATGGCAGGTGTACGCTGACTCCTATGTAACAGGATTGTGAATGTGATTGCTTAACTCTGAGCACAGCTACATCCCCAGTTATCTTCCCTCCACCTAAAAGATTTCAGTTTGTTTTCCAATTGAGTTGTACAGTTTATAGGTCACATTAAAGGTGGAAAAAGTTCTGAAATGATTTATCTTTGTCTAGTTTTTTTACATCACAGAAACCTGACATTTTAACAGGGGTGTGTAGACTTTTTATATCCACTGTATATAATATAGCTTATAGTGAATTACTGTAAATACTTACAGTTCTGAAGACTCCAGCAGGCTCAGGATCAGTGCTCAGGGCTGGGAGTGGGCACCGCTCTGCAGTTTTTAGAGGGTGACAATAAGAAAAAAGAATATTTTTCATTACACCTCAGGTCAGACCACCAATCAGACCCCCAATGTTAATCAGACCTCAGCTGACAGCCCCAATCAGACCCCCAATGTTAATAAGACCCCAATAAGACCTAAAATCAGACCCCCAATCAGACCTCAGCTCAGACCCAAATGTAAATGACCTCCAATCAGACCTCAGATTAGAGCCTTATGCCTCTCTGTAGCCCCCATTATCATCCCTTATACCACTCATCAGCCTCCATTATCAGCCCATATGCCTCTCAGCCCCCATTATCATCCCTTATGCTTCTCATCAGCCCCCATTATCAGCCCATATGCCTCTCAGCCTCCATTATCAGCCCATATGCCTCTCAGCCTCCATTATCAGCCCTTATGCCTCTCATCAGCCCCCATTATGCCTCTCAGGCCCCATTATGCCTCTCAGCCAGCCCCCATTATGCCTCTCAGCCAGCCCACATTATGCCTCTCAGCCAGCCCCCATTATGCCTTTCAGGCCTCCCATTATGCCTCAGCCTCCAGTAGCCTGGCCATTATGCCCCTAACAAAAATATATAAAACACTTACCTCTCCTGCCCCTGGACTCCTCCGCTCCTCACCGGCGCCGCGATCTTCTTCCTCCTGCTGTCGGCTGGCGTGCACAGCATGACGTCAAAGAACGACTCACGCTGTGCTCAGCCCTGCACAGGTGAGTACCGATCCTTGACCACTTCCTGGTCCTCCAGTACTAATCAGTGCTTCCAAAATGGAAGCGCTGATTAGTATTTACGGTGAGTCCTTTACTTTGCGAGCTATGCTGTTGCATAGTGAAGGATAGGATCGGGACACACACTGAGCTGGCGGAGCGAAGGCAGTAGCCAGCGGGGCCAGACGGGGCCCCCTAGTGGCCGCGGGCCCTCGGTCCATGCCCAAGTGCCCGAATGGTCAGTCCGCCCCTGGGGATGCTAGATATGGGGAAACTTTCAGACCCCCGAACTGATTGTCTGAAGAAAAACCTGGTGATTGTTCTCAGGCCATCAGATAAGAACCATGATGTTTCATCTGTTAAGTCATCTGCTGTTTGTCTTCAGGCCAAGTTACCTTTCTCTGAAAATGTAAAAAATATATACCGTATTTTTCACTTTAAAAGACGCACCCGATGATAAGACACACCCCAGATTTTAGAGGAGGAAAATAAAATAAATTTTTTTTTCATCAGACCTCATATCAGATCCTCAGATCAGACCCCATAAGTATCAGGACATCATATCAGACCCCCATATCAGTCCTCCATGTCAGAACCCCATCAGCCCTCTATCAGACCTCAGATCAGCCCATAATGTCATACCCCCTTCAGACCTTATATCAGCCCTTTATTTAAGACCCCAATCAGACCTCAGATCAGCCCTTAATGTCATACCCTTTCAGACCTTATATCAGCCCTTTATTTATGACCCCAATCAAACCTTATATCAGCCCTTTATTTATGACACCCAGCCCCATCAGACCTCAGATCAGCCCTTAATGTCATACCCTCTTTAGACCTTATATCAGCCTTATATTTATGACCCCAATCAGACCTCAGATCAGCCCTTAATGATATACCCCATCAGACCTCAGATCAGAATAAAATAAAATAAACTCCTCTTACCTCTCCTGCGCTGCGGCTCCTCGTCCTCTCCGGAAGCAGTCGCGCTCCCCTGTCTTCTCCAGCCGGCGATGCACTGTCACCTGACGCACATTACGTCCTGACGCTGTACGGGGTCAGGACAGTGCAGCACCGGCCCCATCAAAGAAGAGCAGGGAGGATGAGTACCAGAAGCACTTTCAGCGCTTGTTTCCTGCTCCCAGACCTAATGCATACTAGTGAGCCTTCCATAATGGAAGCGCTCACTAGTATTCGCTTTATAAGACGCACAGCAATTTTCCCCTCACTTTTTTTTTTTGGGGGGGGGGGGGGAGTGCATATTATAAAACGAAAAATACGGTATATATATATTTCTACCAAGTTAGCTAGAGAATAAAAGATGAGATTCCTCAGTGGTTGATACTTTTTAATGGCTAACTGAAAAGATGATGACAACATTGCAAACTTTCGAGGCTACTTGAGCCTCTTCATCAGGTGTCTCTTAAGACACTATCTAAAGACTCAAATATTTATACACTGAAGTACATAGGAATAGTGATGTAGATGAGACAAGTGATGTAAAGCAGAGCAATATGAGGGGAGGAGGAAACAAACAGTTGTAGCAGTAAATTGTTGGAGCAATTAGGAACACAAGAGGAACATTCCCCTTCAAACAGACCAAATGTAAGACCTGTCCATACATAATGACCACTGACAAGGTGCAGCTCCCCAATACAGATCAGGACTACGAGATCCCAGATACCTTCACCTGCACCACGTCAAATGTGGTCTATTTATTGTATGTACCATATGTCCTACTGGGGGTCTCTATGTCTGTGAAACTGGTCAAAAACTCCGAACAAGAATGAACTCTCATCACCACACAATAAAAGAAGGAAGAAAAGATGTGCCTGAAACCTAAACACTTTTGCAGCCATCACAGACATGAAAGTATTGATAGTAAAAGGAAATTTCACATCTCAGGGACAGGAGAATCTGTGAATACAAGGTCATGATAACATTTGACATCCTCAGATCAGGAATGAATGTGTCTCATGGGTTTATGTCCTACATCAGACCTCTTAGGTTCATTGCATTTATGGACTGAACATCAATTAGAAGACAATAAAACCTTCACGCTTCTTATCTGTAATCCTCATCTATAACTGCTTCGACAATTTACTGCTACAACTGTTTGTTTCCTCCTCCCCTCATATTGGTCTGCTTTACATCACTTGTCCCATCCACCCGACTATTCCTCTGGACTGTGGTGTATAAATATGTGACTCTTCAGATACTGTCTTAAGAGACGCCAGACGAAGAGGCCCAAGTAGCTGTGAGAGCTTGCAATTTTGTCATCTTTTCAGTTAGCCATTAAAAGGTATCAACCTTTGAGGAATCTCAGTCTTTTTATATCTTTCTCTGAAGATCATTTAGCTGGGCATCTCTTACAGGGTGACCTAGTGAAGACATTATAAGCTAAATTATATACTGTCATCAATAACATGTGTAGATACAGAATAAGATATCTATATGTTCAATATTTCCACAGCTGGTACCATGGCTATCTTTCTGGGCCAGATGCAGAGAAGTTGCTGCTGCAGAAGGGGGAAGCGTGGACCTTCCTTGTCAGAGAGAGTCGTAGTAAACCAGGAGATTTTGTCATCTCTGTCCTGACAGCTGATGTTAAAGATGGCAAACCCCGGGTGACCCACATCAAGATCATTTGTGAGGTAATAATACTAAACTACTCGAAAATTTAGAATATTGTGCAAAAATTCATTTATTTCAGTAATGCAACTTAAAATTAGAATATTGTGAAAAGGTTCAATATTCTAGGCTCAATGTGTCACACTCTAGTCAGCTAATTAATCCATATCCCCTGAGCTAAGGGGACCTGAGATTGTGACTGGGGTTTTCATAAGCTGTAAGCCATAATCATCCAAATTATAACAAATAAAGGCTTGAAATATCTCGCTTTGCATGTAATGAGTCTATCTCATGTAATATTTTCACCTTTTAAGTTGCATTGCTGAAATAAATGAACTTTGCACGATATTCAAATTTTTCGAGTTTCACCTGTATACAAGAATATTATTATAATACTGCCTCCTATGTACAAGAATATAACTACTATAATACTGCTCCTATGTACAAGAATATAACTACTATAATACTGCTCCTATGTACAAGGATATACCTACTATAATACTGCCTCCTATGTACAAGAATATAACTACTATAATACTGCTCCTATGTACAAGAATATAGCTACTATAATACTGCTCCTATGTACAAGGATATACCTACTATAATACTGCCTCCTATGTACAAGAATATAACTACTATAATACTGCCTCCTATGTACAAGAATATAACTACTATAATACTGCTCCTATGTACAAGAATATAACTACTATAATACTGCTCCTATGTACAAGGATATACCTACTATAATACTGCCTCCTATGTACAAGAATATAACTACTATAATACTGCTCCTATGTACAAGAATATAGCTACTATAATACTGCTCCTATGTACAAGGATATACCTACTATAATACTGCTCCTATGTACAAGAATATAACTACTATAATACTGCCTCCTATGTACAAGAATATAACTACTATAATACTGCTCCTATGTACAAGAATATAACTACTATAATACTGCTCATATGTGCAAGAATATAACTACTATAATACTGCCTCCTATGTACAAGAATATAACTACTATAATACTGCCTCCTATGTACAAGAATATAACTACTATAATACTGCTCCTATGTACAAGAATATAACTACTATAATACTGCTCATATGTGCAAGAATATAACTATTATAATACTGCTCCTATGTACAAGAATATAACTACTATAATACTGCCCCCTATGTACAAGAATATAACTACTATAATACTGCTCCTATGTACAAGAATATAACTACTATAATACTGCTCATATGTGCAAGAATATAACTACTATAATACTGCCTCCTATGTACAAGAATATAACTACTATAATACTGCTCCTATGGACAAGAATATTACTACTATAATACTGCCTCCTATGTACAAGAATATAACTACTATAATACTGCTCCTATGGACAAGAATATATCTACTATAATACTGCTCCTATGTACAAGAATATAACTACTATAATACTGCTCCTATGTACAAGAATATAACTACTATAATACTGCCCCTATGTACAAGAATATAACTACTATAATACTGCTCCTATGTACAAGAATATAACTACTATAATACTGCCCCCTATGTACAAGAATATAACTACTATAATACTGCCCCTTATGTACAAGAATATAACTACTATAATACTGCTCATATGTGCAAGAATATAACTACTATAATACTACCTCCTATGTACAAGAATATAACTACTATAATACTGCTCCTATGGACAAGAATATAACTACTATAATACTGCCTCCTATGTACAAGAATATAACTACTATAATACTGCCCCCTATGTACAACAATATAACTACTATAATACTGCTCCTATGTACAAGAATATAACTACTATAATACTGCCTCCTATGTACAAGAATATAACTACTATAATACTGCTCCTCTGTACAACAATATAACTACTATAATACTGCTCCTATGTACAAGAATATAACTACTATAATACTCCCACTACAGTATCTAGAAGAATGTGAACACTGTCTCACTGATAAGCTGTGTGTCTCTGTAGGGTGAGAAGTATACACTGGGGGATAAAAAGTTTGATTGTCTCACGGATCTAATTGAAGCTTACAAGAAGAGTCACATAGAAGAAGTATCTGGCGCCTTTGTGTATTTGAAAAAGGTAAGAGCAGAGTATATTTACTGTAGTTGGTGTTCTATCCACCCAATGTCCATCTCACCAACATTACCAGTGATATGATGGGACCATTATCAGTGGGTTGACTAGTTGGACAGAATGGTTGCATTTGGAAAACTGAACCTGACTTACTGTATATGTCAATCACACTGATATTCACCATTTTTATTTTCTGTACAAATGTCTTCTCTGGTTTTTCACTTTATGTTTTGTTCTCCTTTGGGATGTCTCTTTACCATGACCTTAGTCTCCTTTTTTATGTCCCTGTCTATTTCTCCTACAGCCCTACTACTCCACCAGAGTCAACGCAGCTGACATTGAGAGCCGCATGAAGGAACTAGATAAAAAGTCAGAAAAGGAGGAGTCTTCGAAGGCAGGATTTTGGGAAGAATTTGATGTAAGTTGTTCATCTGTTATTAAACTATAAAAACTTAGAAGAAAGAGTTCAGTTTGGGATTTTTTGGAGGGTGGAGGTTTTGGATTATTATGGTGGACTCCCCTCCTTGTATCTTGAAGCCATACTTAATCTACTCATCATCCTTTTATTTTAGATTTTATTATATTCTTTTTCTCTTCTAAGCTATCCTATCGGCTTCCTAATATGACAGTCTCGGTTTAACCCTATTTTATACCCAACTTTTTTCCCAACTAGTTTAAACTTAGTTTGAAAGACCTCATTGTGCATGGAGTCCTCATATTGCTTATGTTGTCACATTTTAGCTGTAGAGTAGGCCATACATATTAGACTAATGCTGGCCAAACCTGCCAATTTGTGCAGAACCTGCCAACCATGTAATGCGCGTGTGTGGTCCCAACAGCCGATTTTGGAATTCAGCATGCCAAATTCTTTCGCTCTTAGGAAGACACCTACCAGAGGTGTCTCGCTGAGTGTCTAGGTGTATAACGAGATCGTGAGGAATAGCTGTCAGACAAACATTCAGCCATATGCCATATCTAGTGTATGGCCAGCTTAAATATTGGGCAGAGCTGGGGCATGACATCATCACTTTAACCTAGGTAGTCAGATGATCTTCTTCTTCTGGATGAACTGGATGAGTCCTACCAAAATGTTGGAATTGTTGGACAAAACACACACAAAAACTCAGAGCATCTGTCCTAAATTTGGGGGTACCTATTGGGTGTTGGCCATTGGGCAACCATATACATCTAGTTCCCTAGAACCATTGGCCAAAAAAGTCA
Organism: Bufo gargarizans; assembly: GCF_014858855.1. Taxonomy (NCBI): domain Eukaryota; kingdom Metazoa; phylum Chordata; class Amphibia; order Anura; family Bufonidae; genus Bufo; species Bufo gargarizans. The sequence continues at coordinate 362,797,862 of NC_058085.1, forward strand.
AGATCTGGCCACTGCCGTCTTACCTTTGCCTTCCTCAGTTGTGTCTTTGAGTGGGGTTTGGGGATGATGGCTGGTAGGTTTCTTCATAGGTGTTGTCTCTTTCCTCTACAGGCTCTTCAGAAACAGGAATCTAACTTATTATACGAAAGAACAGAGGGTCAAAGGCAGGAAAACAAAAGCAAGAACCGATACAAAAATATCCTTCCATGTGAGTTTGCCTGGTTTCCATCTCATTTCCACTTTACTGACATACCCCATATACATCTAGCAATAATTGCAATGACGCCTCCTTCACCTCATTGTGGTCAAGAGAAGCTCAGATGCAGATCTCCTGACAGTTACAAACAAGGAAGCATCTTTCAAATGACAACCGCTCCTTCTGTCAGCATGAAATGGAGCAGTTGTCCAAACATGGCTGATCTATTATCCATTTTCTGCAACTCAAGCAGAGGCAATCATCTGATAAGCACAGGAAAACTAAGCTAGAAAACGAATTTCTAGGGTGGGGTCGGTTAACCTTGGTTGTTGAAAGGGCGGGTCCCACCACTTACCATAATTCTGTTTCTCTAAAATAAATTCCCTCTTATCTTTCCAGTTGACCACACAAGAGTTATGCTACATAGTGGAGATCCAGATATTCCAGGCTCAGATTATATTAATGCCAATTACGTTACGGTGAGTGCCTTTGGTAGAAGGAGAAAAAGGCAACACGATATCTTCAGGAAATACTGGGAGTGTTTAAACAATATTTAAAAAACTTCTATATTGTATGGTTTCTGGTTTCCTTCTATATTGTCCTAACACAGTACAAGGATCTTGAGTAATTGTCCAGAAAGAGGGTCACAACCTTCTTCTGTACTAGGCGCTTTTTCACCATTTCTTCCCTTTTGATAACTGAAGGTTTCCTCTGTCTTTTCCCTTGGAACCTAATAGTTAAAAAAATTAAGGTCAGTCTCAGAAATGTAAAAAATTTCACAATTTTTATTTTTTTTACGATCAGAACCAGCTGATTGGTGAAGATGAACCTTCCAAACGTTTCATTGCATGTCAAGGGTGTCTATTGTCCACCACTGGAGATTTCTGGCAGATGGTCTGGCAAGAGAACAGCCGGCTTATAGTGATGACCACAAAAGAAATCGAGAAGGGACGGGTGAGGCTTCTCATTGTCACTTCTGTTTTTGTTTTTTTTAATACCGGTATTTTTTTATCTAAGGGTACTTTCACACTTGCGTTGTTGGATTACAGCTGGCAGTTCCGTCGCCGGAACTGCCTGCCGGATCCGTCAATCTGTATGCAAACGAAGAGCATTTGTAGACTGATCCGGATCCGTCTCACAAATGCATGCAATACCGGATGCGTCTCTCCGGTTGTCATCCGGAAACACGGATCCGGTATTTATCTTATTCACATTTTTAAAGTTCGCAGACTGCAAAACCGGATCCGTTTTTCCGGAACACTTGGGTCCGCATCCGGCATTAATGCATTTCAATGGAAAATAATGCCGGATCCGGCATTCCGGCAAGTGTTCCGGAATTTTGGACGGAGAAAATGGCTTCAGAAATTTTCTCTGTCCAAAAACCGTACAGTGACTGAACTGAAGACATCCTGATGCATACTGAACGGATTGCTCTCCATTCAGAATGAATTAGGATAAAACTGATCAGTTTTTTTCCGGTATTGAGCCCCTAGGACGGAACTCAATACCGGAAAAGTTTAACGCAAGTGTGAAAGTACCCTTAATCAGAAAATTTTATTTCTTATATATTTCTAATATACAATGCATTTCGAAAGTTTTTTTGTTTTGTTACAGCCTTGTACTAAAATCATTCTGCACTTAATACCTTATAATCTGGAAGTGAAATCAGATACTGAAAAGGTATTGCAAAAAGGAAAAACTAAAATTTGGCCTGCACATAAGTATTCAGACCCTTTGCTATGACATTTGACATTTAACTGGGGGGACATTTTTCTTGATCATCTTTGAGATCAGGGCCATCTTTAACATGTGGCAAAAGGGGCAGAAACCTCTTGAGCCCCGCTGGCCACTGCCCACAAATTCAATGACATTGAGTGGCGTGGCTTAGGGGGGGGGGTCCGCCCCAGGTGTCAGGCTGACAGCTATACAGGGGGGTACTGCAATGCCTGCCTGCATGTCGGCACTCCAGGCAGCGAACTGTGAGAGAGTGAGAGCTGTGATTCTCTTAGGAGAAAGGACCTTAGATGACATCATCACCATGTGACCAGTAACATAGCGATATTACTGGTCACATGGCTATGAGGTAATCAAAGGTCCTTTCTTTCTACCAGGAGTGTTGCTGCAGGAGAAGTTTGCCTTAAATGTGGAGCTTTTTTTTGTGAAGATTACATCAGGAAATGGTGACAGGGGCTGTTATGCTAATATACTGCAAGCTACTGTATAGTGGGGTGCTGCATACTGTGGGGTGCTATACTGCTCTACTGTATACTACGGGGTGCTGTATATTGTGGGGTGCTGTATACTGTGGGGTGGTATACTGCTCTACTGTATACTATGGGGTGCTGTATATTGTGGAGCGCTATACTGCTCTACTGTATACTGTGGGGTGCTGTATATTGTGGAGCGCTATACTGCTCTACTGTATACTATGGGGTGCTGTATATTTTGGGGTGCTATACTGCTCTTCTGTATACTATGGGGTTCTGTATATTGTGGGGTGCTATACTGCTCTACTGTATACTATGGGGTGCTGTATATTGTGGGGTGCTATACTGCTGTACTGTAAACTATGGGGTGCTGTATACTATGGGGTGCTGTATACTGTAGGGTACTGTATAGTGTGGTGTGCTATACTGCTCTACTGTATACTATGGGGTGCTGTATACTATGGGGTGCTATACTGCTCTACTGTATATGGTGGGGTGCTGTATATTGTGGAGCGCTATCCTGCTCTATGTATACTGTAGGGTGCTGTATATTGCAGGGTGATATACCGCTCTACTGTATACTGTAGGGTGCTGTATATTGTGGGGTGCTATACTGCTCTACTGTATACGGTGGGGTGCTGTATATTGTGGAGCGCTATACTCCTCTACTGTATACTGTGGGGTTCTGTATAGTGTGGGTTGCTATACTGCTTTACTGTATACTGTGGGGTGCTATACTGCTCTACTGTATACTATGAGGTGCTGTATACTGTGGGTGCTGTATATTGTGGGGTGCTATACTGCTCTACTGTATACGGTGTGGTGCTGTATATTGTGGAGAGCTATACTGATCTACTGTATACTGTGGCGTGCTGTATACTGTATAGTGTGGGGTGCTGTATACTGTGGGGTGCTGTATATTGTGGAGAGCTATACTGCTCTATTGTATAGTGTGGGGTGCTTTATAGTGTTGGGTGCTGTATGTTGTATAGTGTGGGGTGCTGTATATTGTATACTGTGGGGTGCTGTATATTGCGGACTGCTATACTGCTCTACTGTATAGTGTGGGGTGCTGTATATTGTATAGTGTGGGGTGCTGTATATATGGAGTGCTGTATATTGTACACTGTGGGGTGCTGTATACTGTATACTGTGGGGTGCTGTATAGTATGGGGTGCTGTATAATGCGGAGTGCTATACTCCCCCTAGCTTAGCTCCCCCTGTGTGTGGAGAAGTGGACTGGTCCTACATTCTGCAGCATGGGTGGAGAAGGAAGTTAGAGTCCGTGTAGCCCACCCCCTGCTAGGGGTAGGGTGTGTGTGTGTGTGTGTGTGAGGCATTCCCCTGCATAGGGAAGACAGCAAGGGCCTAGTTTCGGCTGAGACTTGGCCATATTCCCAGTCTGAGCACCTTCAGGTCTGCTGGATGAGGAAAGCAGAAAACCACAGACAAACTCCAGAGTTCCAGGAAGAAAGAATCCCCTGAGAATCCATCTGTAAGGTAAGTCCAGTGCCTAGGAGAAGCCTATTCCTCCTCAGCTAGTCTGTCCCCACCAAGCAGAAGTTACCAGATAAGTGCAGAAGCTAATCCTGCCATAGTCACAGAGCTACCAAGCAGACGTTTTATCCTGCAAGCTCCACATTTAAAGTAGAAGTACTCATTCCTGCCAATGATTGCCAAAACCTGCTGGGACCAAGAGACCAAAGCTGTGTACTGCTTGGGTGCAAGTTATCTCAAGTAAAGCAACGTTTGAACGTCATCTAAATGTCTGGACATCATTTATTCTGCAGAGTTCCTCTATTACTCCTACTATCACTACACTCAAATTTTTTGCAAGTGAGCAAGGAGTCCAGTCATACCCAGGTAGAATACACCGTGACACAACTACCACAAAACTTTAGAGACATTATAGGCCATTACACCACTCTGGCATTCCTAATCTGGGATGTGCGTTATAACACCTTGGAAGGGCCCTGGGATAATACCCTGCGCATGCTGCAATTGGCGTCACAAACAAATACAGACTATTATCCACCTGACCTTGCCACTGCATTAAAGTGGCGTCAGCGTACCCGCTCCTGGTCACTGCAAAGTGGCGTCACGAACAGGATCGAATTGTGCGTCTAACACTACTACAAGGCCTAAAGACTGTGTAAAAACCCTAAAAAGTGACTTTATTGCTTTTATTGTGGTGCCAGAAAGCGCTAAACTGTGCGCAACAGCACTCCAAAGTTTAATTCACCATATTTCTGTAATGACGCCGCTTCTTCATGTCCTTCAGAAGCAGGAAAACACAAGCCCTCTCAGCAGCGCGAAAAGCACAAGCCCTCTCAGCAGAGCGAAAATGCTAACTATGCCCCTCTAGAAGCGGGAAACCTAAATCCTGCCCACCAAGAACTTTGCAATGTGAGCCAAGGGAGTGAAGACTCCTTCTCTCAGGCTTCACGTTCACTTCCTGCATCCAGCCTGACTGAGGAGCAAAGGAAGATGACGCTCTCCAAGCCAAAGTGGGACGAGATGACAATCAAAGGCGAACCGGTGTACGAAAAATACCCACCGGAGATCCGGGTCTCCCAACTTGTGTGCAAGAAAATACCGTCGGTGTTTGCTGTGATACCAGAGGCCGCGGATTCCTCTTCGGATGGCGAAACGGCCACCACCCCTGACTCAAAGATGGCCGCCGTTCTTGAGCCTGCTCCCGTGGAAGCTGACGTCAGCCCTGCAGTCCAGATCCCGGAGGCTGTGGGTTCCTCCGCGGCTACTGAACCAGCAAACCAGCCGTTCCCCAAGATGGCCACCACAGCCAAGCCAGCTCCCGCGGAAGCCACCGACGGTCAAGTCGTCCAGGCACTGGAGGCGCCTGCATCATTAAGTGCCGCATCGTCACCTCCAGCGACTGACGTCCCGGCCCAGGAACGAGCTGCGTCCTCTGAGGAGTCGACCGCAGTGCCGGAGACAGCCGCGACCACCGCGACGCACCAGCAGGAGGCACCGGAAACGGCCGCAACATCAGGTAGTAGCGATCCTGCTCCCTGAGGCCCTGGTCCAGCCCATAGCTGCCCCTACACCGCGCCCGGTGGTCCCGAAACAGGTCACCAGACCCAGGGAGGTCTGATTCATTCCAAGAGTACAGGGATACATCCTACCCTGGAAGGTCCCACAGGCTCCCCTAGATTGCCTAACAGAGTCCCTTCAGCCAGAGGATTTGCATGCCTCTGCATCGGCAAGGGATACCGGCTTGCAGCAGGTCACAGCAGCATTCACCAGGCTGACTACTCAGCCACAACCATAAGACACCACTAGAGGGTAGTGGCGCACCATTACTGCCGCAAAGCTGAGTTACCAAAGGCAGGATCGCCCTCTTATTAGCTTTAGCAGCTCCAACAGTGAGGAGGACCTGCAAGTCCTTCTCTAAATGTCTCCTTAACTTTAACAAGAACTAATGGAAGCCAACAAGAACTAATGGTCCAGAAAACTGAGAGACTGTTGGCCAGTTCTGTTTTACTCTGTTGCCGTTAGTTACAGCCTCAGCTGGATGGCCACGTTTGTCACGACTCCCTCCATCTTCAACAACTGTTTACACTCCAGGTTGCGTATTGTTTTATCCCCTTCCTCAGGCTACTTGAGAGCCTCATGAAACTATGGTTCTCACTTATGCTGCTATTTTATGTGTTTTATATAACATTTTATATTGTTCCTTGGATTACAAATATACCTCCTATTGGATTACAAGTGACTTTTGTTTGTTTCCAGAGGATTCCAATTGTAAAGCACTTCAAGAAAAAGGACTCAGGTCATATTTGAGCATATTATGATAATATTGATTGCACTGATATATGCATAATATATTTGCACTGTTTTTCCCAACATGTTTACAGGTTATGCAACATCACAAGCCAGCACCCAAAGAAAGGACTCAAACGTGTACCTGAGCTCTTTGTGATCTCTATTGTGATATTTTTGCACTATGTTTTTGCACTCAAGTTTACAGATTGAGCAACGTTAAAGCACTTATGCCCATTGTGTGTATTCTTTTCCAGGTGCCGCAATGTAAATCTATGCACTTTTTGTGGAATTGCACTTAACTTTTGCACTTAGCCAGATCTGTAGCACCCTTCTTTTGTGTCACTTTGCTTTACAGCTCTGTTCTCTTTAAACGGACTGCCTCTTTGGACTCTTAATACTAATGGCCTACTCCTGGTGTCATGTATCCCGGGTACCCAGGTAGGACCAAGTGGTAAGTCCCAGGCAGGTCCAGCAACTACAAGGGTAACCTCGCTGCTTCGGGAATGGCTAGGGGAATAATATACCCCTCCTTCCTGTTTGTTATATGTGCCAAGATTGGTAATGGGACTGTTAAACCCCCATCCTGGTATGTCTTCCAGGAGTTTCATGGGATTATTATACCCTCCTCTTGTGACTGCCAGAAGCGTTTGGAGAAGCGTATACCTCCCCCTTCTGTGCCTTTGCCTAAGGTATGGCGCCTCCACCTTAGTGCCATTTAGCTACCCATAGTCACCATAGTGATCGTGCTATAAGCTTAATTTCCGACTTTGGTGCAGGGAAGGAAATACAGGATAAAGCCACCCTTCCATTTGTGGGCATTTCATTACACAATGGTGGGATAACAGAGTAAAGACCCCCCCATGCTTTCTTTGGTATTAGGACAAAATACTTCAAAGTCAGTCAGTAATGATTGCTTAGTGCAGACCGTTGGTTCACTGGGTATACCGAGAGGGAAAATGTTAATAAGACACCCTACTCATGTGGGCAGGAACCTTAGGGTATCCGTTATGTGTTTGTCTTTGTATGTCTTTATATGTACTTCATGCAGCACTTTGTATTGAATTGGGTAACCCAGAGCTTGTTCCTCTTATCCTAAGCACAAACCGAGGGCAGCTTGACTCAAAGTAAGGGGGAATGTAACACCACAGAGTTGTGTTACTACATGCCTCTACCCCGCTACTATCTTCTAAGAGCCTTTATACTGTCATCTGACAGAAGGTGCATATAAATCCATGTTAAATGTAATTGTTCCTGTAATTTGCCTGCTTACCAGTAGGTGGCAGCAACTCATTGGCAAGTACCATTTAGTGTATCTGAGCTGGAATGGATTATTCCAGCTTGGCTCCCCCTGTGTGTGGGGAAGTGGATTGGTCCTACATCCTGCAGCATGGGTGGAGAAGGAAGTTAGAGTGACTGTAGCCCACCCCCTGCTAGGGGTAGGGTGTGTGTGTGAGGAGGTCCTCTGAATAGGGAAGACAGCAAGGACCTAGTCTCGGCTGAGACTTGGCCATATTCCCAGTCTTCCCAGCACCTTCAACTCTGCTTGATGAGGAAAGCAGAAAACTACAGACAAATTCCAGAGTTCCAGGAAGAAAGCATCCCCTGAGAATCCATCTGCCATAGTCACAGAGCTACCAAGCAGACGTTTTATCCTGCAAGCTCCACATTTAAAGCAGAAGTACTCATTCCTGCCAATGATTGCCAAAACCTGCTGGGACCAAGAGACCAAAGCTGTATACTGCTTGGATGCAAGTTATTTCAAGTAAAGCAACGTTTGAACTTCATCTAAAGGTCTGGACATCATTTATTCTGCAGAGTTCCTCTATTACTCCTACTATCACTACACTCAAATTTATTGCAAGTGAGCCAGGAGTCCAGCCGTACCCAGGTAGAAGACACCGTGACACAACTACCACAAAACTATAGAGACATTATAGGCCATTACACTACTATGGCATTCCTAATCTGGGGTGTGCGTTATAACACCTTGGAAGGGCCCTGCAATTGGCGTCACAAACAAATACAGACTATTATTTACCTGACCCTGCCACTGCATTAAAGTGGCGTCAGCGTACCCGTTCCTGGACACTGCACTATACTGTATTCTATAGGATGCTATACTGCATACTGTGGGGTGCTATACTATATATTGCATACTGTGGGGTGCTGTATACAATAGGGTGCTATACTGCATACTGTGGGGTGCTGTATACTATGGAGTGCTGTATACTGTGGGGTGCTATACTGTATGCTATTCTGCATACAATGGGGTGCTATACTATATATTGCATACTGTGGGGTGCTGTATACTATAGGGTACTGTATACTGTGGGGTGCTGTATACTGTGAGGTGCTATACTGTATGCTATAGGATGCTATACTGCATACTGTGGGTGTGCCGGCATACATACATAATTCCTCTGGGTAGCCATCTTATATGCTTCTGGCATATGTAAAAAAACTGTGAACTCTCATCTTCCTGAAGCCTGAGTCACCTATGATATAGATGGACACTTTTATTACCACTACTCTGTGAGGCCAGCTATAAAAGGTCATAAAAGCTATACCAGGCCCAGCTCATCCTGTCCTATAAGATAAGATCAGCTCGCTGTCAAGCCTGGCTGGAGCGTGACGTCATTAATTTCCAGGTCTGGTTTGAGGAGAGCTAATAGCCCTTAATTAGCTCTGGGCATAAAACCAGTCCACTTTCATATTTCATTTATGAATCAACTGTGTGCTTCACAGTCACTCTGCTGCTATGGCTGACAGGAGTAAGTCTCCTGCCCATGGGAGAGTTCATAAAAATCCGTGCACAAGGACAGAGGAGAGAGACCCATGGAACATCACCAGACACTTAATTGGACATTGACGGCATATCCCTGTATCAGAAGAACTTTGAGGGTCTCCCCTGATACATACTGAAAAGGGGTTTGCAAGGATTCAAAAAGGACATATGAACGACCATCTGAAACCCTCCAGAGAAACTAAGTATTCTTCCATCTTTTTACCTTTCATTTGAACTGTCGTGATTATTTATACTGTTATTATTATTCGGTAGATTTATAGTCATTTTCATTAGACTTGTATGCGCTGCTTTTTACCGCTTATTAAAGATTATAAAATCTAAATAGCCAAGTCTTCCATATTCTAAGCTGCTGAACAACGTACCTTGCCTTTGAAGAGACGTTACCAGGTAGTTAGTTAAATTGCATTTAGGAATTGTAGCTGGGGGTGATTGACTGCGGTTGGTCAGTAAGTGATATCCGGTTCATCCACTGATCTGTGTGATAGTGAATGACCCGGATAGTCGGCTCGTGGACCGGGAACCCACGTGGTGGCAGTTACCGAAGTGTAGTGGGGGAGTGTTAGCCGAATGGTAATACTCCGGTCACGTGAGGTCTCTGTGTGTGCGCAGACTCCGTCACAGACCACTACGTCACAGCTGTGGGATCCGGAGCGATCGGATCCATAGTTCGTGACAGTGGGGTTCTATACTATATACTGCATATTGTGGGGTGCTGTATACTATAGGGTACTATACTGCATACTGTGGGGTGCTGGGGTGCACTGCAACGCTAGGGTGAGCCGAGCCCCGGTCTCTTTCCTGAACTGCAGAGCGGTGCCCACTTCCAGCCCTGAGCCCAGCTGCCCAGAGCACTGATCCGCTGGAGTCTTCAGAACTGTAAGTATTTACAGTAATTCACTGTACTCTACCAGGTGTGTGGATTTTTTCGTGTGTGTGTGTGTGTGTTGTGGTGGAGGGCGTAATTGCATGCTAGGGTGTGAGAAGGCGGGATCCAGGGGGCCCAAGTAAATTCTTGCTCAGGGTCCAATCAATATTAAAGACGGCCCTGTTTGAGATGTTTCTGCACCTTGATTGGTGTCTCCTGTTGTAAATTCTGTGGATTGGACGTGATTGGCGAGATACAACCTGTAGAGCTCAGAGACAGGATTGTGTGAAGACACAGATCTAGACAAGGGGACCAAAACATTTCTGCTGCACCCAAAGGGGCTTCAACTAAGTCCTGAGTAAAGGGGCTGAATACTTATGTCCTGAGTAAAAATGGCAATGCAAGATTTTAGTTTTTCCTTTTTGATAAATTAATAGATTTCTAACATTCTGTTCTCCCTTTTTCATTATGGAGTATTCAGTGCAGAATGATGGGGAAAAAAGTGGATTTTTTTTTTATTTTAGAACAAGGCCACAGCCACCACTAGGAGGAGCATATGACATGCGGTTTATATATTGAACTCAATGCAGCAAGCTCCTTAGCTCCTTCTAGTGGTGACTCAAAATATCGATATGCAGTAAGCTCCTCTGCTACTCTAGTGGTGGCAGTATTTATGTCTGCAGTAAGCTCCTGAGCTCCCTCTAGTGGTGGCTGTATTTCTATCTGCAGTAAGCTCCTGAGCTCCCTCTAGTGGTTGCTGTATATATCTGTATGCAGTAAGCTCCTGAGCTCCCTCTAGAGGTGGCTGTATATATCTGTATGCAGTAATCTCCTGAGCTCCCTCTAGTGGTGGCTGTATATATCTGTATGCAGTAATCTCCTGAGCTCCCTCTAGTAGTGGATGTATATATCTGTATGCAGTAATCTCCTGAGCTCCCCCTAGTGGTGGCTGTATATATCTGTATGCAGTAATCTCCTGAGCTCCCCCTAGCGGTGGCTGTATATATCTGTATGTAGTAATCTCCTGAGCTCCCTCTAGTGGTGGCTGTTTGTATCTGTATGCAGTAATCTCCTGAGCTCCCTCTAGTAGTGGATGTATATATCTGTATGCAGTAAGCTCCTGAGCTCCCTCTAGTGGTGGCTGTATTTATGTCTGCAGTAAGCTCCTGAGCTCCCTCTAGAGGTGGCTATATTTATATATGCAGTAAGCTCTTGAGCTCCCCCTAGTGGTGACTTTGTATATCTGTATGCAGTAAGCTGTTGAGTCTCTAATAGTGGCTGTATATATCTGTATACAGTACGATCCTGAGCCCCCTCTAGTGGTGGCTGTATATAGTAAGCTCTCGAGCTCCTTCTACTGGTGATTGTATATATCTGTATGCAGTAATCTCCTGAGCTCCCTCTAGTGGTGGCTGTATATATCTGTATATAGTAAGCTCTCAAGCTCCCTCTAGTGGTGGCTGTATATATCTGTATGTAGTAATCTCCTGAGCTCCCTCTAGTGGTGGCTGTATATATCTGTATGTAGTAAGCTCTCAAGCTCCCTCTAGTGGTGGCTGTATATATCTGTATATAGTAAGCTCTCAAGCTCCCTCTAGTGGTGGCTGTATATATCTGTATATAGTAAGCTCTCAAGCTCCTTCTAGTGGTGACTGTATAGATCTGTATGTAGTAATCTCCTGAGCTCCCTCTAGTGGTGACTGTATAGATCTGTATGTAGTAATCTCCTGAGCTCCCTCCAGTGGTGGCTGTATAGATCTGTATGTAGTAATCTCCTGAGCTCCCTCTAGTGGTGGCTGTATATATCTGTATATAGTAAGCTCTCAAGCTCCCTCTAGTGGTGGCTGTATAGATCTGTATGTAGTAATCTCCTGAGCTCCCTCTAGTGGTGGCTGTATATATCTGTATGCAGTAATCTCCTGAGCTCCCTCTAGTGGTGGCTGTATATATCTGTATGCAGTAATCTCCTGAGCTCCCTCTAGTGGTGGCTGTATATATCTGTATGCAGTAATCTCCTGAGCTCCTTCTAGTGGTGGCTGTATATATCTGTATGTAGTAAGCTCTCAAGCTCCCTCTAGTGGTGGCTGTATATATCTGTATATAGTAAGCTCTCAAGCTCCCTCTAGTGGTGGCTGTATATATCTGTATATAGTAAGCTCTCAAGCTCCTTCTAGTGGTGGCTGTATATATCTGTATGTAGTAATCTCCTGAGCTTCCTCTAGTGGTGGCTGTATATATCTGTATGTAGTAATCTCCTGAGCTCCCTCTAGCTGTTGCTGTATATATTTGTATGTAGTAATCTCCTGAGCTCCCTCTAGTGGTGACTGTATATATCTGTATGTAGTAATCTCCTGAGCTCCCTCTAGTGGCGACTGTATATATCTGTATGCAGTAATCTCCTGAGCTCCCTCTAGTGGTAGCTGTATATATCTGTATGTAGTAATCTCCTGAGCTCCCTCTAGTGGTGGCTGTATATATCTGTATGCAGTAATCTCCTGAGCTCCCTCTAGTGGTGGCTGTATATATCTGTATATAGTAATCTCCTGAGCTCCCTCTAGCTGTTGCTGTAGACAGACAAAATGCTATAGTTCAGCTTTATGGTGGATGTTGCCTTTATGGTACATTTGGCACTGACTGTTTCTTTCTTGTCACTGACCATTTCATTCCATACCAGACTAAATGTGTCCCCTACTGGCCAGATGCCGGGGCTGATGGAAAGGAATTTGGAAACTTTTGGGTTGAAGTTCTTACAGAACATGAGGCCATGGAGTACAAGGTCCGGACTTTACGAGTGTCCAGCCTGGAGGATGTAAGTATACACCTGATCACTAGAGAAGGGGCAGATTCATGAAGAATCAAATAAAAATATGAAACGGCTTTGCAAATAGCCTTGATTTAAAAGTCTCCTACCGTCTTGAGTATACAGCTCCTATGCAGACCTATGTGTCTCAATGAGTACAGACTGTGTAGTCTGATCCTGCACTATCTTCCATTTTGCCTTCTCTTCTTCTGTCCGTAGGTTATGAAGAGAGAGCGGAGTAACACATGGCTGCAGGACCCGACTACACATGGTTTGGTTTGTAGTCTGTAACCATGGAGACACATAAGTCTGTACAGGAGCTGTAAGCATAAAATGATTGGAGATTGGTATTGCTTCTTTTTAGAGGCTTTGGATCAATAAATATTAGTTTGCAAAAACAATCCTATCAGGGTTAGGGCTCATTCAGATGGTTGTATGCTGTCCGCGAATATGCGGCTCCGCAAAACAAATGAAACATGTCCTATACTTGTCAGTGAAAACCACATTGAAGTCTATGTGTCTGCAAAAATGCGGAATGCAACAGCTGATTGGCGGTTGTCTTTGTTACCTGCAGATCAATCCCCTGTAAATTCCAGCCTTTCACGGGTCGATCCTCCGTTCAAGAGACATTTTTCCCAATGTACAGTACATACATAGGGATTGTCAAGGGGTGCGGAACAGAGGAGAGAACAAACTCGCGGTTTTTGCTGCAGATTCAATGCGGTTTTGGTGCAGGTCTCACCCACCCATTGACGAGTAAAATCTGCGCCAAAAATCACACAAAGAATTGGCACGCTGCAGATCTCAATGTCCACGCGGCAGGCCACTGAACAAACATGTCAACACGGGGTTTGTCTAATATCGTACACTTTGCTGGTGCTGTATTACGCTGCAGATTTTCCAGACGAGATCCGCCATATGTGCCAATCGTGGTGGAAGGTCAGTGTGTTACTTCGCAGAACCTTAGGTATTTGGAGCTCTGCTTCTATACGACCCTTGCAATAGTCTGCACACCCTTTTAGAAGTTTTTTGAGGCATAAAAACAACTTCCTGGGAAAAATCCAGCAGTGAGAATCCTGAAGAAGTCATGCTGTTCATCACATCCGACGTCAGTAGAGACTTGTTAGTTGACAGATTATTCGGGAGGTCTAAAATAAATAAAAAAAATATATAGAAAACGATATAAACCTCACTTGCAAGAACGTAAAACATGTATGAAGTAAAAATACGCAATAGGTTTCCACCGAATTTCCAGTCTTCTGGCGTCTGCAGGTCCAGAGTCGCTCAGATTCATCGTCTATGACGAAGTGTCTGTATCCTGGATTTCTGATGTGTGCCGGACTATTGGAATTTCCATGTGGCCGTACCGCAGCGTCTGGCTATTGTGTCCCCGTCATGGCAGGGTCTTTTATGTTTTTTCAGAGTGGCAGGACCCGGGATATCTTTCACTACCAGTACCTGAGCTGGCCGGACCATGGCGTGCCTGCCGACCCTGGAGGTGTCCTGAGCTTTCTGGGGGAGGTGAATCGCGTGCAAGAGAGCATTCCTGGAGCGGGACCCATCATTGTACACTGCAGGTAATGTCAGGCCCGTTTCTGAACATTCTGGCGCTCCAATCACATCCAAAGCTGCATACAAATTATGTTGGCTTCTAGTTAGCCCTAAGACTCCTTGAACTGAAGTCGCCTTCCTCCTGCTCCAGGTTATGTACAGACCATGCTGTGATGTGATGCTGCCAGGAGGGCTGGTTCTAGCAGAATATTTGGCAGGAGAGTGTTTCAATGCAGCTCTGGATGTGGCTGGAGTATTAAAAATGATTTAATAAGTCTAATATAAGGTAAAGAAAGTTACTTACTGAACAACAGATGTAGATAAGTTGTAAAAAGACAGTAAGAAGTGAAGATCTGCTAATTTACTAGACGGAAGCCAAAAAGCGCCTCATCTGTCGTCTCCTCTGCTCCGTTCACAGCGCCGGGATTGGCCGTACCGGGACCATCATCGCCATTGACATGTTGGTTGACACCATCCAGACAAAAGGTAAGAAGGAAAACAACTCCGTCTTCCTGCTGAGATTGTGCTTATACACAACAGCCAAGTGGAGCGATCAGAGCTGCAGTGTAAAGCATAGAGGAGGAATAGAGCAGCAGCCTTGAGCCTCTGATGAGACAGCGGGTGGATTTCAGACTCGATTAGATGATGTAACTAGGCTGTAGTCACAGCTCATTGCTAGCTATGGACATGCACTTTAAAGGGGTTGTGCACCCTGCGGCAGATGGGCTGTAGGCTCTTGTAATGTAGGACGTAGTAGGATGCGTAATTGGTAAGAACAAGGGCCGCGGGTAGTGTCACGTGTCCTGACATGCTCTAAGTCAGTAAGATGTGTCCTGACATGGGCAGCAGGCCCATGACAAACCAGGATTCAAGCATGGGGGATAAGTGATTAGAACGTGGGTCATCAACCTCCGCCGCGCCAGCAGTTGCAAACTACAACTTCCATCTGGAGTGCCGGAGGTTGCTGATCCCTGGATCAGAACATAGCAAAGCGTCTCCACCGACTTCCCTTAAAACTGTGTTTTTTTAAAAACTTTTAAATGGAGGGGATAAGCGTCTAACACGCACTGGTGCTGCTTATCCAAAGAAAAGGTTACTAGGAACCCGTCTGTGACGGCTCATGTGTCTCCTACAGGACTGGACTGCGACATTGACGTGCAGAAAACCATCCAGATGGTGAGGTCTCAGCGCTCAGGGATGGTGCAGACGGAGGCTCAGTACCGCTTCATCTACGCCTCTATCGCCCAGTACATCGACTCGGCCAAGCACAAACTGCAGGCGCTAGAGGTACAGGAAGTGTGGTGGACGGAGAGTATGGAGGCTCTGAACATTACAGTCGAGTCCCATTATTCTGACCCCCTGCTAATCTCCAGAGTAACCGCCGTGTACAGCACGGACAGCAGCTAGAAGGCCTAGCAGTGACTCCATAAGGTCCTGGCAGGTTGTCACAAGTATCTGGAGCCATGCTGACTGCAGAGCATCTCACAGCTGCTGGAGAGGGCGTTGGGGAGGATGCATAGAGCGAGCACGACCATGGAGGTGGTCCTACAGATGCTCAGTTTATAGTCTGGGGAATTAGGGGGCAGGGAAGTACTTGGAAGTCTTGGTCATGCTCTTCCAACCAATGTCGGACATTTCTAGCCGTGTGTCATGTATGTCGCATTGTCTTGCTGGAAGATCCCATCTGCTCCAGGGAAGACAATCGGCATGTATGGGTGTACCTGATCTGCAAGAATGGGTTCATACCCAAATTGGTTGAGAGTCACACCCGCATGGATGAGTGGCCCAGACAATGCCAGGAAAACATCCCCAAGACCATAACGCTGCCCCCACCGCTTGTGTTCTTCCAGCAATGGCTGCAGGGGGTTCGTTCTCTGATGTTTCTCTCCTGACAGGCCAACGTCCATCCGTTCAACAAAGTACAAAACATGACTTATCAGAGAAGACAACCCTTTGCCGATCAGCGGAGGTCCAATTGAAGTGAAAATTGAAGCCTCTTTTGCTGATGCAACTTCGTTAGTAGAAGAGCAGTGACCATCCGTCTGCTTTGGAGCCCCACACGTATGGTGACCCCCTGGTTCATATTTTTTTTTTTGGGGGGGGGGGGGGAAAGCTGCTGCACCGTACTTTGTTGGTCCACCCTCGCTCATCTTCATAGCTGACGTTCACCTCTCACATGATTGGCACGTGGTGCTCCTCAGTTTCACAATGGTGCCATTTGTCCATTCACCTTCACCCCAGCAGCATGAGAACAGTTCACACTGCGCAGCTTCAGAAATAATCACCTCTTCCTGCAAGTCTGATAAATCTCCCTTTTTACCCATGACACAACGATGTGTGCAGACAGCCTATCACGCTCCTTATATACCCACCGAGCCAGCTCAGCACACCTTATATACCCACCGAGCCCACTCAGCACACCTTATATACCCACGAGCCAGCTCAGCACACCTTATATACCCACCGAGCCCGCTCAGCACACCTTATATACCCACCGAGCCCGCTCAGCACACCTTATATACCCACCGAGCCCGCTCAGCACACCTTATATACCCACCGAGCCCGCTCAGCACACCTTATATACCCACCGAGCCAGCTCAGCACACCTTATATACCCACCGAGCCCGCTCAGCACACCTTATATACCCACCGAGCCCGCTCAGCACACCTAATATACCCACCGAGCCCGCTCAGCACACCTTATATACCCACCGAGCCCGCTCAGCACACCTTATATACCCACCGAGCCCGCTCAGCACACCTAATATACCCACCGAGCCCGCTCAGCACACCTTATATACCCACCGAGCCAGCTCAGCACACCTTATATACCCACCGAGCAAGCTCAGCACACCTTATATACCCACCGAGCCCGCTCAGCACACCTTATATACCCACGAGCCAGCTCAGCACACCTTATATACCCACCGAGCCAGCTCAGCACACCTTATATACCTACGAGCCAGCTCAGCACACCTTATATACCCACCGAGCCCGCTCAGCACACCTTATATACCCACGAGCCAGCTCAGCACACCTTATATACCCACGAGCCAGCTCAGCACACCTTATATACCTACGAGCCCGCTCAGCACACCTTATATACCCACCGAGCCCGCTCAGCACACCTTATATACCCACCGAGCCCGCTCAGCACACCTTATATACCCACCGAGCCAGCTCAGCACACCTTATATACCCACCGAGCCCGCTCAGCACACCTTATATACCCACCGAGCCCGCTCAGCACACATTACTTCCTTAATGAGCTCCGAGCTGCCGACATCTGAAGTAGGAAGTGGTCAGAATAATGGGACTCGACTGTGTGTAATGATATTCCTTTAGTGTGGCATCTGTTAATCCAGAGTCTGGCAGTGTAATGTGGAATCCCAGAAGAGCAGAGGCCTGTAGTAAACATCATGATGGGTTCTCTCCGCTCGGCCTTCTGATAGATTCCAGGTTACTCTCCAGTTAGTACCAGACTATCAGGTCTTCTGGACGATCAGACCGAGGATTGAAGGAATTTGCTTTAACAAAAATCTGTGTCCAACAGAAAACAAAGGCTGGAGAATCAGAATATGGAAACCTGGGTCTGTCTATGGCCAAGATGAAGGTTTCCCGGAGTTCCTCCAAGTAAGATGTCCATCTCCGCACGTGTAATGTTCGCCCCCTGCCAGTGCACACGTTCTCACAACCATCTCGGCTCTGCTATGTTTCAGGACTAAAGATGAAGGAACAGTTTATGAAAATCTGAACGCCAGGAAAGATAAAAAAGAAAAAGTTAACAAAAAAGTGTCAGCGGAACGGGAGAAACCCCGGACCTCTCTGAAGAAGAAGTAGTGACAGAGGTGAGAAGATCTCCGACCTGCGGAAAGTTGAGAGTTGTAGTTGTGGATAGGCATAGATTTGAGATCACTGCCATAGACATCGCTGTTGTTTCTCTGAGAACAATATCAGGCTTAGATACACAGACAGCATAGGATTATATGAACAGACTCCGTAGGCAGTATCACACATGACAGGATTAGATACACAAACTCAGGAGACAGGATAGTGTTATATGAACAGACTCCGGACACAGTATCACACATGACAGGATTAGATACACAAACTCAGTGGACCATATCACATGAAATGCTTAGATACTGCAGCTTAGCAGGCAGTATCACATATTATGTTTAGATAGAGCAGCTCAGTAAACTGTATCACACATGATGGGCTTAGATACACAGCTTAGTAGAGAGTATAACATATGATGGGCTTATGTATGAACCAGCTTGACAAAGAGTATCACACTACAGGATTAGATACACAGATTCAGCAGACAGTATCACACATGAAATGCTTAGATACTGCAGCTCAATAGACAGTATCACACATGAAATGCTTAGATACTGCAGCTTAGCCCAGGCTTCACTGTGTACAGGTGGGGTATAGGGGGTGGTCTATATAAATGTATGTCAATCATTGCCCCCTAGTGGCCAAATGTTGAAGTGTTCTGAATACAAGCGCTTCTGTCCTGTTCTGTTACAGAGCGGAATAATGAGCCCCTCGTGTTTTCTTCTTTCCCGACAGTTCGGATCTCCTCAGTATTCCTCCAGCATCTCAAACCATTTTTACAAATCCAAGACCGCCCTGCCCCCTCCTGACGTCACCACTGCGGACACAACTTGGACAGTTTTGCTAGAAAATAATGTGAAATTACTGATAATTTAATAAAGTGTTACGCATGCAGTGACTACCAGGCATCACTGTACTGTCTATCGGAGCATTACCGCTGTTTGTGCACAACGCTGTGGCATGCCCACCAAAACCCGTGCGTGCAACCTAGAGTCACTGGACCTACCTCACTCTCTAACGGGCGGGTTCGCATTAGCGTTACGGAATTCCGTTATAGGGACCTCTAATAATGAAATTTTAGGTCTGAATGCAAAACAGAAACCTTTAAGAGGCATTCAGTTTTGCTCCGTCCTAATACATGTCTATGGCCACAAATAACGCTTCCATTTTGTTCTACGAAAAAAATAGTCCTGTCGACAGGACTATTTTTTCCGTCATGTATAACGGAAAAACAGAACTTTTATATGTGCCCATAAACAAGTTCCGTTATACACGATGGAAAAAAATAGTCCTGCCGACAGGACTATTTTTTTCGTAGAACAAAATGGAAGCGTTATTTGTGGCCATAGACATGTATTAGGACGGAGCAAAACTGAATGCCTCTTAAAGGCTTCCATTTTGCATTCAGTCCTAAAATTCCATAAAACGGAATTCCATAACGCTAATGCGTAATTCACACATCAGTCATTGTGAACCAAGACCAGGATTGGAGCCTCCAGAGGGATAAAGTATGAGGGAAAGAGCTGCACCTGGTTTTGGCTCAGTCACTGATGGAAATCACTGACCAAACACTGACGTGCGAATGAGGCACAATTCTGTCTTTTGCACCATGTTTTATCACCGGCCGGTCCTGGGGCTCATGTTCCTCTTCTAATATCTTATAGTCCAAGAGGCAGAAGAGAGACAGTGAAGAGATCCTGTATGTGTTACATTACAGCAGTGATCCCCAACCTGATAGCTGCAGACTGGCAGGGCATGATGGGAGTAGTAGTTGTGCAACAGCTGGGGAGCCACAGGTTGGGGAACTTTGTTCTACAGGGTTTGATACAGGTAGACAAACATGCTCCCCCTCTCACAGGTGTAGACAGGCAGCCGTAATCCGTACGTTATCACTCATCGGGCGCCTGACTGAGCCTTGCTGTGTGCGGTGTACTTGACTTGTCAGGTATAACAATCTCATGTACAGAGACTGGATGATTCAGACTACCCATTGTGTTCGACAGACGCACAAGGAACTGCAGGTGAGGGCTCGTTCAGATGGCCGTATGTTTTTTGCAGACCGCAAAAAAAAAAATCTGCATTTTTACGGACAGTTCAGTCTGTCCGCAAAAAACTGAATGTATGTTTCAGTGGTTCCGTATTTCTTCATTTTTTTTTTCAGATCCATTAACTTGAATGGAGCCACGGAGCTGAGTTTTACTGACAATAGGACATGCTCAATCTTTTTTGCGGCGCCGCAGAACGGAACAACGGATGCTGTCCGCATCTTTTGCGGTCACATTGAAATGAATGGGTGCGGAACAAAAACATACGGCCGTCTGAATGAGCCCTCAATCTGCTAAGAGATACCCCAAATCTCATTAGATGCCCTGAACCATGTATAAAGGGACTTCAGATACATGGTGCGGTACACTAACCATTACTGTACGAGAAATACCGGGTCAGAACCCCGCCGACCTCTTCTCTGCCCTATTTCATGTCAAATCAACCTGAGTAATCAGACACAGACTGTGATATCAGAGAGATGACTGGCAGCAACCACATATCATCCCCCCATCTTAAAGGGGGTTTCCGGGAATAATTACTCCTCGCAGTATGCCTCCCTAAACAGAAGATTCATAGTTACCGGCTCCCCACCGTGACAGTCCTCAGGTCCCCGCCGTGTTTACATTAGTCACTGCACGGACATAGTCACATGCTCCGCTGCAGCCCATGACCGGCTTCAGCAGTGATGTGCCGCTCGTGGTCTTCAGCACCAGATGTCAACACTGCGGTGACTGGACAATATTCACATGCGGAGCAGCGTAGAACTATGAATCTTCTGTTTAGGGAGTCAGACTAATTATTACTAGAGAGCCCCTTTAAGCTGCACCATCCATCAGATTTTATAACACTTACACTTATCAATGAATCTCATTCACAAATCTCAAGGGAGAAGAAAAATATAAATGCTTTCTTCCAGAAACAGTGACACATCTGTCCACAGGTTGGAGGTGGCATTACAGCTCGGTCCCATTCACTTCAATGGAGTGGAACTGCAGTACCAGACACAACCCATAGACGGAAGTGGCGCTGTTTTAGGAGAAAAAGCAGATATTTTTTCTTTTTATCATAGACAACTCCTTTAATTTGCTACTCGTCCTTTAAATAAAGACACACAAAAACCAGAAAAACATGCAGATCACAGGGTATTGCAACCATAAAAAATAAAAATAAAAAATAAATACGTTCAGAAGTATCAGAATTATTATTTTT
Source organism: Bufo gargarizans (assembly GCF_014858855.1). Lineage (NCBI taxonomy): Eukaryota > Metazoa > Chordata > Amphibia > Anura > Bufonidae > Bufo > Bufo gargarizans. Next base: position 362,819,168 of record NC_058085.1, read on the forward strand.
TATTAAAGTTCACATAATTGCGTCGCCTTTTTCCGGGGACACAATCCACTCAGTGTTATCCAGCCTGGGGTAATGTCAGCGCAGCCCGTGTCCTGCCCAACAATGTGTGTGGGGCAGACTCCGATCGTTCTGGGGGTGAAGATGAATAGATGGAGGGAGGGGGTTGGGGGAAATTACATGAGGTTTTGGGCAGTTTTGGTCCCGTTCATCATTTCTTGCCTTTATGGGTTATGAGACTGTCGCTGCAAAGAGAGAAAAAAAAAAAAGTGCGAGAGTCAGGAAAATGAAAGAATTACAGCAAAAACCTATTATACAGCAGGGCTGTGGGGTCGGGGGACCAAAGTTCTGACTCAGACGCCTACATAGATGGCGAATAATATTAGTAATATTTCCTGTAGTAAAGTGGCGACGTCGGACATGTTCTCACTGTCATGTAAGTAATCAGGAACTTAGATAGAACTGAAACCATATTTATTGCAAAGCAATTTCTGACATTTCTGTAAGTAAATATATAATGCACTGTTAATATAAGACACTGTTACACACTTAATAATTGTAAGATCTATGAATTTGTCCTCAGAAGACGTTAGGAACGCTATAAATGTATGTCCTGGAAATGCAGAGAAGCCTAAATGGGAAAGAACCATGTAAGAAGTGGAGCTGCTCTATCCAGTGCTGCCATGGAGGGGCTGTCCGTCACAGGGGCCCATAGTTTCTGCTATGGAAAGATTCATACTTACCTGCAGCTACGGCCCGGCGCACCGGCCTCCGCGTGTCTTCCTGTCCCCGGCTTGTTTACTTGGTCTTTGGCACGGGCGTGACCATGCGCTCCTCTACAGCCCAGGATTTGGATTCAGCAAGACGGGTCCACAAGAGGCTGCAGCAGAGCAGATGATCACGCCTGTGCTGGGGATGAATTAAACAAGCCGTGGACCGGAAGATTGACACAAGATAGCCGGTGTACAGGACCGGGACCGAAGATAGCAGGCAAGTATGAACCTTTCCATAGCAGAGGCAGGCTGCGGGCACCTGTGAAAAGTTACTTATTCTCAGACAACCCCTTTATTGTGGTCTTCCTGTTTTTCCAGCTGTTCTGAGAGGACTACAGGGATGCCCAGAAGTGAACTTTCTCCTCTGGTCTTTATTGCTGAGCATGTGCAGCACAGTTTCTGGCATTGTAACTAAGGGCTTTGGAGCAGCATGAAGATACCCAATATAAAAGGGACAGGAGAGGGGAGACCGGATTCTCTACCATCACTAGAACTTGCTGCTTATCACTGTGTATAGTATTAGGGACAGGGGAGAACAAAGGAGAGGTGAGAACTGATTATCTATCATCACTAGAACACCCAGCTTATCACTGTATAGTATAAGGACAGGAGAGAACACAGGAGAGGTGAGGACTGATTATCTATCATCACTAGAACACCCAGCTTATCACTGTATAGTATAAGGACAGGAGAGGTGAGGACTGATTATCTATCACCACTAGAACAACCTGCTTATCACTGTTTATAGTATAAGGACAGGAAAGAACACAAGGGAGGGGAGAACTGATTTTTCAATCATCACTAGAACGCCCTGTTTATCACTTATTATAGTATAAGGACAGGAGAGGACAGCTGATTATCTATCACCACTAGAACACCCAGCTTATCACAGTTTATAGTATAAGGACAGGAAAGAACACAGCAGAGGTGAGAACTGATTATCACTAGAACACCCTGCTATTACTGTTTATAGTATAAGGATAGGAGAGAACAAAGTGATAAGCTGGGTGTTCTATTAGTGATAGATAATCAGTTCTCACCGCCTCTGTGTTCTCTCCTGTCCTTATACTATAAACTGTGATAATCTGGGTGTTCTAGTAGTGATAGATAATCAGTTCTTACCTCTCATGTGTTCTTATCACTGTATGTACTGTAAGGATAGGAGAGCAGAGTGTTCTAGTGGTGATAGATTATCAGTTCTCACCTCTTCTGTTTATAGTATAAGGACAGGAGAGAACACAGATGAGGTGAGAACTGATTATCCATCACCACTAGAACACTCTGCTTATCACTGTATGTACTGTAAGGACAGGAGAGAACACAGGAGAGGACAGAACTGATTATCTATCACCACTAGAACACCCAGCTTATCACTTATTATGATAAACAAGGGTCTCATAAAAAATGGTTAACATTTCTAAACTTTTCTAAATTCCTATGAGAATAAAATTACACAATATAATTAATTTTTCTTAAAGGGTCACTGACTTCACAAACCTTTTGAGATATCAGAGAGACATATGAAAAGTTTATATAGCTGGGGGTCTAAGCGCCGATACCCCCACGATCCATAGAACGAGGAGAGAGAAGCGCACACATAGTCTGCTCGCTCTCTTTGCTGCTGGAGATGGAATCGAGGCGGGCTTATAGACTTCTATGGAGCCCGTCTCATGCTGTGAGGAGAGAGAGCAGACAATGTGTGCACTTCTCTCCTCGTTCTATGGATCGGTGGGGGTCTCAGCGCTCAGACCCCCACTGATCTAAAACTTTTGAAGTCTATTCGTTCGGATCTTCGTTTTTAATGCTATTTCTGTACAGCATCAAAATGTATTGGCTCTGTGTAGGCAAAGTTAGTATTGCCTTAAGTCACGCAAGACTTCAGTGAATTACTTTTAACATAGGAATCCAAAGTGGGCTTTAGTACTGGCAGGTACCTCGTTACCAAAGCCCACTTCGGTATTCCTATCTGTGTCTTTAAAAACATTTTAACATCCGAGGTGGGCTTTGGTAACGAGGTAACTGCCAGTACTAAAGCCCACTTTGGATTCCTATGTTAAAATGTTTTTAAAGACGCAGATAGGAATACTGAAGTAATTCACCGAAGTCTCGCTCAACATTAATTCTGCTGACACAGAGCCAATACATTTTAACGCTGTATGGAAACCGCATTAGAAACAAAAAAGGTTTTGAACTAATCGACTTGGGATTTATGATCCGAAGCTCGATTCGCTTAAGCCTGATCAAGAGTTTTGTGAACAGCTAGTAACCCTTTAAGCTGGAGTCAGTACATTTCTACTGACTCCACAGCCCTGTTATACAGTGCCTTGCAAAAGTATTCAACCCCTCTTAATGTGCCCTGAAAGTAAAGGTCAATCCGAGTCACTTCTAATCGACAAATCTTTTGGAGTTTTTCAAGAGGTTGAATACTTTTGCAAGGCACTGTACACGGCATAATGTCACATCATACGTGCTACATGGTGCTTCCAGTCTGTCATCCAATTGGGGCTCATTACTGGCAGCACCTGCCCAGCCTGAACTGGCTGATAACAGGGAACAAACTGAATTCCACAGTTCAACAATAAACGGGGACTTACCTCCCTCTGCAGGGTTCACATCATCCCAGGTAAGAACAGCAAAAAACAAAAAAAACAAAAAGAAAAAACAAAACATAAATCAGTGTATGCAATAAAAACCAAAATGATCAACACATGAGTGTCCAGCGGTTCACATACGTTCCGACATGTAATGTATATAACCGATTGAGGACTTTATATACACAAGGTGGTCAGACACACTGGCCTGGCGGCCATCTTGTGCATGTTTTCCTCGGATTGCTGACCTCTCCAGCTCAGAGCACTGATTTTGTGATTCTTTAAAGAGTCCCTGTACTTTCACACAATTTTATTTCATTTAATAGAGAATGGCGTAACTTGCCCATTTCCCCCCCTCCTTATCTGCTCTGGAGCTGAAAACATACATAGTGGGAAGGAAGGGAAATGTCGTCAACAGCAGTACGTTGTTGGCAGACTTCACAGAAGGGAGACGCCCCCTGCTTCTTAGTGAAATGCATGTAGCTGTGCAACTGATACAGGGAATGTGGCTGAAAAATACTTACGGGGAGCCCCTGTTCCTTAACCCTGGGTTCACACCTGAGCATTTCTGAGACGTGTGTTTTACGCGCGTATTTGTAGCGCGTTTTTTGCAATAGTAAACGCGCGTTTAACGCGCGTTTGTGTGATTGACTGCAGTGTTGTCCAATGAGTCTATGGCCAAAACGCGCGACAAACGCCCAAAAAAAAAGCTCAAGAACGTGTTTGTGTCGGGCGTTTTACAGCGCGTTCAAACGCGCTGTAAAATGCTCAAGTGTGAACCAGGGCCCTAGGGAAGCATTGGTTTTCACGTGTTGAGCGTTTTACAGCGCAACGCTCAGGTGTGAACTTAGGGTTACAGTTATGATTGTATAAATAAGCGGAGTCATTATGCAAACTTTATTTTGAAAGCTCAGGTAAGCTTTAAGCAGCTCCAACCTACAGAGCTTTCACCATATTCTCATACATTTATAGGAAACCTGTCACCATGATTTTGCGCATAGAGCTGGGGACATGGGCTGCTAGATGGCCACTAGCACATCTGCAATACCCAGGTCCCATAGCTCTCTGCGCTTGTATGGAGTTAAAAAACAGTTTTGAGTGATATGCAAATGCGCAGTGTCGGCATGCGCAGTGTCGGCATCATGTTCATTCCCTGTGCTGGCATCAGCACAGGGAACGAACTGCGCATGCGCTAGCTCGCGCATCGCGAGATTTCGGCGCTCCAGCTCTGTGACGTCAGCCAGCAAGGAGGAGATTCGGAGGACGCGGGGCGGTGCTGGGCTCCTTTCCGCTTGACTCATCTCCGGATACAGGACTCATATCAGGTAATTTGCATATCACTTAAAACTGTTTTTTAACTCAATAAAAGCGCAGAGAGTTATGGGACTGGGTACTGCAGATGTGCTAGCGGCCATCTAGCAGCCCATGTCCCCAGCTCTATGCGCAAAATCCTGGTGACAGGTTTCTTTTAACAAAGATTTGGTGAACATCATGGAGAACCATGAAACGATACAACAAGAGATTGATCGTTTTTGGGATACCAATTATAATTCAACCAAAATGCAGGTAGTGTGGGATACCTTTAAGGCCTTTATGAGGGGAATCTTAGTTAGCAATATTGCCAACCTGAGGAAGGGGTATGGTGTAGATGAGAATTTTTCTCTCTAGCGGCCTCAGCTACACAATCCTTTTATACGAACAAGACAGAAGACACTAGGAGAACTATGCAGAAGACTACTCCGACTTTTTGTTGGGGAAGGCTCAACAGAGGCTATTCTTTAAGGGTCAAAATTATTTTATAGAGTCCGGGCGTCCTGGGAAATTGCTATCTATAGTGATTTCTAATCAAGAAAGATAAAAAAAATAAAAATAAATATATATATATATATATATATATATATATATATATATATATATATATATATATATATATATATATATATATATATATATATATATATATATTATAGATAATTTCCGACTAACTAATGGTAAAAGAGTTAATGGACAGAACCCTTTTTGGATTATTTTTCAGATCTATATAAAGCAGATAGTTATATCACGGATTAAATGATGGATTCCTATTTGGATGCCATCACCTTTCCAGTAAATTACTCTCGCCCAAAAGGAAGCACTTGAGGTTGATTTTTCCATCCAGGAACTCGAATGGGCAATTAAAGCAAGTTCTGGTAATCCTCCCCCGGAGCAGACGGACTCCTATACGAATTTTATTGTAAATATAGGGAAGCCATTCTTCCTAGGGTTTTGCTGAATCGCTGGAGGATGAGAACTTGTCAGAATCAATGACAGAAGATGTAATAACATTAATTCTTAAAAAAGGCAAGGACCCCTCAGATTTGGGATCATATCTATTAAATACGGATGTGAAGCTTCGGTCAAGGATTCTGGCTACAAGGCTTTTCAGGGTCATCCCTTCTATTATTCACCCAGATCAGAATGGCTTTATCCCAAATACGGGCACTCATCATAATCTCCATCGGCTCTTCACTAATATTCAGTCTCCTAGAGGGACCTCTCGTTCCATCCGGTCACTGGATGCCTCTAAGGCCTTTGACAGGGTGGAGCGGGGATTCCTCTGGAAGGTCTTGGCTTGGATGGGTTTTGGAGACAGACTTATTGATATGATTAAACTATTCTATAGATCTCCTACAGCAAGGCTGAATGTCGATGGGATTTTGACATCTAGCCTCGATTTGAATAGGGGCACTCGGCCGGGCTGCCCACTATCTCCATTACCTACTTGATATTTATACCGAGCCTCTGGCTTTGGCCGTTAGACAGAATGATAAAATCAAAGGGTTTGGACTACACGGAATGGAAGATTGTGTCTCCCTATATGCGGATGATGTCTCATTCTTCATAGACTATACAGAAACAACTCTTCCAAGACTTATCCGAATGGTTAACTTTTTCGGTGGGGTCTCTGGCCTAGATATAAATTGGTCAAAAAACATTCTTATGCCACTGGATTTTCTAAAATCTATTTTTAAACACAATAAAAGCACACAGCCCTATGGGACAGGTATATTGCAGACATGCTAGCGGCGATCTAGCCGTGCATGTCCGCAGCTCTATAGGCTAAAACGAGGTGACAGAATCCCTCTAATCCGATTCCACTTATGACGAAATTAAGGTAAAAAATTGGGATTTGGTTGCGGCTTCCTTTATCTAGAGCTGATAGAGTGTCCCTGGTTAAAGGGAGTCTTTCACCTAATCTGAGCGTTTTAGACCGCTCAGATCAGGTTATAGACTCTTTAACCCTCATTACGATCATACCTTTGTCTTATGTGTCCCTCGTCCAGATAATAAAAATAATACTTTTTAAACTTATGCAAATTACCTTCTGAAGGTGCCCAGGGGCGGCGTTACTGGGCGATGTGCCCAGAAAAACACACCTCCAGCCGGCGGACGTCACGAGCGGCACCAGAGGACGGCGGGCTGGGAACTTGCCTGCACCTGCGCACTGCTCTGCCCATTATGGGCAGATGAACAGCTTTTCATATTGCGCATGCGCCGGCCAACTAAAGACAGCCGGCCGGCGCATGCGCAATATGAAAGGATGTTCCTCTGCCCATAATGGGCAGAGCAGTGCGCAGGTGCGGGCCAGTTCCCAGCCCGCCGTCCTCTGGTGCCGCTCGTGACGTCCGCCGGCTGGAGGTGTGTTTTTCTGGGCACATCGCCCAGTAACGCCGCCCCTGGGCACCTTCAGAAGGTAATTTGCATAAGTTTAAAAAGTATTATTTTCATTATCTGGGCGAGGTACACATAAGAGACGGGTATGATCGTAATGAGGGTTAAAGAGTCTATAACCTGATCTGAGCGGTCTAAAACGCTCAGATTAGGTGAAAGACTCCCTTTAAGATGGGGATTCTACCCCGGCTCCTTTATGTTCTTAGGAACACACCCATATGGATAGAGGATAAATATTTTAAACTCGGAGAGAATTATTAATGATTTAGTCTGGGGAAGGAAGCGAGTAAGGCTCAAATTGGAACATCTGTATAAACCACTGGAGCAGGGGGGTTTGAATCTCCCCTACTTCAAGGGTTACTTCAGTGCCGCCCAGCTATGGTTGTGTCGTACATTCCTATCGACTTCAGTAAGGAGTTCTTCGTACAATAATATATTTACTCTTCTAGAATCTGGAAAATTGACCAAATCGGGAGCCGGACTATAAAGAGGCTACAAAACTATTGTCAAGAACTTGGGCCACTATTAGATTATGGTTGGGGGTAAAAGGGTCACTTTTATTTACTCCTCTTTGGCACAATTTCCACTTACAGGTCCTAGGTGGTATAGCCGAGGATCAGTTTTGGCAAAAGTATAGGATCTTATATATTACACAGGTGGTGAAGAACAGAGAGATATTGTCGTTCTTCGATTTAGCACAGAGAGTAGGTAACTTATCGTGGGTTAGATATTTTCAGCTGCGATCGGCACTTTCTAGTTTGAAGGATAAATCACTGTTAGAAATAGATAGTTGTTCTTTTTTTAAATGAGTTGATCGGGAAGTTAGAATTGAGACTGAAGATTGCAAATATTTATAAAGTGTTTCTTAAGGCACAATCACCAGGACAAAGGGCCTGGGAGGTTGACTGTCCAAGTATTCAATTAGAGGGATGGGGGGGGGTATATTTTTAAATTTAGGTTTATTATCTCATAAGTTTAATCACATTTTGGTACAGTTTAATATTCTTCACGGACTATATGGCTCAGTAAATGTGGGCGAAGAGATAGCTCCAAGTGCCCGCGGTCGGATACCTCGGTTCGGATCATTTACAGATGTTTTGGTCTTGTCCAGAACTTAAAAGAATATTGGAACGGTATTAATAATTTTCTTATCTATAAACTGAAATTACGGATACTATTCTTGGCCAGTCTTTTGGTCATTCAAATGTGGTTCTCACGACATACTCCAGATGTGAATACTTGGATAAACTTGGTCAATAAGGTAAAAAAAAAAAGTTCAAGGTGATTGCTTAGGGGAAAGAAAAATGTAATAATATTGAGTTTAGACTTTGTATTAAGATTTGATTTGTATTTTTTTTACTTTTATAAAGATATTAAATTAATAATAAAATAAAAAAATAAAAATATCATTTGGTAAACTGTGCACCTTTCATACTAAGGCTACTTTCACACTTGCGTTTTTGCTGGATCCGGTTGTATTATCTTTAACATAGCCAAGACGGATCAGTCATGAATTCCATTGAAAGTCAATGGGGGAAGGATCAGTTTTCTATTGTGGCAGAGAAAACGGATCCATCCCCATTGACTTGCATTGTGGGTCATGCCGGATCCGTCTTGCTCCGCATCCCAGGACGGAAAGCAAAATACAACAGGTTACAGTTTGGGGGACAAAACTGAAGCTTTTTTTCCGGTATTGAGCCCCTATGACGGATCTCAATACCGGAAAACTTAAACGCTAGTGTGACAGTACCCTAAGACATTTTACCGCACCTGGTGAAGGCATCATCCTGGAGGTTGAGGAACAGGTTGTCAGCGTTCAGGTATATGCGGTTCTGGGATCCAGCGATCTGAAAAAAGAAAATTTAAATTTACCTCAGAGCAAATGGTTCCCCAATTCAACGTGGTGGAGCATAGTGGTATGGTCCACCAACAGAAAGCAGGCACATTGTTATCTTCCTCCTCCAAAAAAAAGACCATAACCCCACAACGCACATGACCCATACAGAGCTCTGTCCCTCATATCTCATGTATATCAGCCCCTCTACAAGGCTATTTTGGGTTGTGGTCTCCAGCTATATATTCTACTCACCGTCTTTGCTATGCTCTGTGCCGCCCGGATCCGCCTCAGTTTCAAGTAGCCGGGGTTTTTACTGAGAGCATCACCAATGTAATAGCTGGTCAAGGAAAAGTGAACACACAGGACGGCGGCCATGATAAATATCCCCTCCATATCCATGATACTTAAATGTAATGCCCCCAACAGAAGCCCCCCCCACCGTCATCAGTTACAGTGTCTATGGGAGGAGATGCCACGTTTGGCTGGGAAGGATATCATCTTGGCAGCTGTAGCTTCTCCCTCGGCCTGGACAATCTTGTGTTTCTGGTCCTGCTTGGCTTTCTCCACCAAAAACTGAGCTCGCTGTGCCTCCTGCTGAGCTGTGAGAACAGAAATGATCAGATTGTGGAAAAATTCTTTACCAGGTTTATAGCTTCGACTTTCTGATCTAAAGCTCCAAATCCTCTGCAAAGACTAGAAATATTAACATAATCCCTTCCTGCGGCCACCACCAGGGGGAGCTCACTGCAGATGGATTTTCGAGGTCTATCCACGTGCAGTGAGCTCCCTCTAGTGGTGGCTGCAGGCAGTCAGAATTTTCCTACCCGTGTAAAGAGGAGCAGGGGATTTGGAGCTCAGTAACAGAAAACTGATGAAAATGATATAATGGAGACCCAGCACAGAATTCTGGACATATTTACAGGCGATAGGTGGAGATGGAGGAGAAGGTGCGGATTTCACTTACCAACTTGCTTGGACTCGACGGCCGCCGTGTATTCTCTGCTGAAGCTCAGTTCAGTGATCGCAACGTCATCCAAGATCAGACTGAAATCCCTTGCTCGTTCTGTCAGCTCCCGACGGATCAAGAGAGAGACCTGAGAGGGCAGAAAACACGTAAGGAACCAGCGATACATACGGGAGAAGGAGGAGAACGCTTCATGTAACACACCAGGCACAGAGCAAAGTGTGTATCCTTCAAATACTTCCCCACCTTCTGTCATTGGGTATTTGCACTACTTTCCCTGCAGACATTACAGGGGTCCTCCAACAATTTAAAGGGGTCATCTCGCTGATGGCCGTGGCTCCTTGAATTCCTGGCAATCAGTCGCGGGGTGTGGGGAGGTTTGGCTGATGGTACTACAGAGCACCCATTGAAATGAATGGGAGAACATTTAAAGAGTCTATGCCAGCATGATCAACCATATTAAACCAGCCTGGTAGGGTTGATCGTGCTGATTAAAATGATACCTTTCTTTTGATCTGTATGTTCAACAGCTGCAGAGATATTTGCATTTTATTTATATGCAGATGAGCACATTGGAGCACCAAGGGGAGGGCTGAATCCTCGGAGCACTGCTTTTGTAACACCCCTGTGCTCTACTACCCACTCCCCAGCTTTGCCACAAAGTACCCGACAACCTCCTCCTCACGTGTCCTCCTTGATACCTGTATGACATGTCCCAATATGCCAGCCCCCCCCCGAATCCCCATCTCCCGCTCAGATGTGGGGGGCGTTACCTGGGCTCTCTGTGTGATGAGCTGGGAGGCATTGAATTTGGCCACCACACTCTTCAACACCTCATTAACAATGGAGGGCAGGACTCTCTCTTCGTAATCCAGGCCGAGCCGCTGGTACAACTGGGGGAGCTCAGCGGCGAGAGGGCGAGACAGGACACGGAGGGTGATGTTCACCATCTGCAGATCTGGGAAAGAAGAGCGCAGCAGCTGCAGCATTATAACCTGCACAGAACGCAGACCAGCACTGCGCAAACATTGCTGCACAACGTATGCTAGATGCAGCTAAACAACATGGTACACGCTGAAGCCAGACATAACAATGGGTGATATTTAGAATGATTTGCACCATGTGTTACTCCAATCACTTCCAGAGCTGCATTCAAAATTCCACTGAGAGCTATATGAAATGCCAGATCACAGTGCAAAGAGGAAATCCTATCTCACATACATATACAAGTCAGGGTTTCTCAACTCTGGTCAATACTAAGGAAATCCTGAAAACATGACCGGTAGGTGGGTCCCGAGGACCGAAGTTGAGAAACCCTGCTATAAGTCAATGTTCAACCCTTTATAATAAGCCTTGAGACATGACTGATATTAAATAAGCCAGCACCTCATCTGCAGACAGCTGTTTTGAGGTAATTGCCCCTCATCAGTGCAGAGCAGAGAGTACTGGCTTAACTGGGTGAGAGGCTAAGGCCTCTTTCACACTTGCGTTGTCCGGATCCGGCGTGTACTCCATTTGCCGGAATTACACGCCGGATCCGGAAAAACGCAAGTGTACTGAAAGCATTTGAAGACGGATCCGTCTTCAAAATGCTTTCAGTGTTACTATGGCAGCCAGGACGCTATTAAAGTCCTGGTTGCCATAGTAGGAGCGGGGGAGCGGTATACTTACAGTCCGTGCGGCTCCCGGGGGGCTCCAGAATGACGTCAGAGCGCCCCATGCGCATGGATGACGTGCCATGCAATCACGTCATCCATGCGCCTGGGGCGCCCTGACGTCACTCTGGAGCGCCCCGGGAGCCGCACGGATGGTAAGTATGCTGCTCCCCCGCTCCCCGCTACACTTTACCATGGCTGCCAGGACTTTAGCGTCCCGGCAGCCATGGTAACCATTCAGAAAAAGCTAAACGTCGTATCCGGCAATGCGCCGAAACAACGTTTAGCCTAAGGCCGAAACCGGATCAATGCCTTTCAATGGGCATTCATTCCGGATCCGGCCTTGCGGCAAGTGTTCAGTTTTTTTGGCCGGAGCAAAAAGCGCAGCATGCTGAGGTATTATCTCCGGCCAAAAAACGTTCCGTTCCGGAACTGAAGACATCCTGAACGGATTTCTCTCCATTCAGAATGCATTAGGATAAAACTGATCAGGATTCTTCCGGCATAGAGCCCCGACGCCGGAACTCTATGCCGGAAGACAATAACGCAGGTGTGAAAGAGCCCTAAGGTAGGACCCCCCCCCCTTCCCAAATCCTGACTTAGCCTCTCACCCAGTTAAGCCAGTACTCTCTGTTCTGCACTGATGAGGGACAATCACCTTGAAACAGCTGGCTGCAGATAAGATGCTGGCTTATTTATTATCCAAGACATGTCTCAAGGCCTATTATAAAGGGTTGAACATTGACTTCTAGGATAGCTGCCTTACATCTGGGGGCCTCAGAGGCAGAGCTTGTTGAGAGCTCATTTGCATCACTTTTCTTCCCAGAATTCCAGAGGAGCACATATGGCCTATAAGTCTCCTCACACCGACTAAGGCGCTCTACACCGGGACTGTTCCAAGAGGTAGTGGCCCGACTGTTCTCCTGCAGCGAAGGTCAGATCCCTGTATAGAGGTTAAATGGTGAAAACCAGGGGACCACCAGGACAACGCCCTTAACAAGCCTGTTAGTTGGTACAGTGGATCTCCACTGTTCGATAGTTATAGCCTGTATTTTTGCCAGGTGGTATTGGAAACAGTCAGCAAACCTGTCGCCAGTTGAGTTCTTATAAGGCACTGGGTGAGGGGAGATCTAGTTATTGCTTCCTCTCTCAGTTTGTGGTACTGTCTATGTCGTGAAGCTTACACTTCTCAGATGACCACAGCAGGTTGTGTGAAGACACCAAACAAGCAGGGAACGCTGGGAGAGTCACACACATTATGGCATAATCCAGCAAAGTGGGGACATTACTGAGGGGTACACTGTTCTAGGTTCTCACCTTTGGACCCAGTAGGGGAGGAGATTTTTCGGGGTTTTGCTCTGATATCATAGATAATTGGATACTGGAACCAGGGAATCCTGCAAATACAAGACACATTACAAAGAGATACAGGACGAGGAGGAAACAGTCAGCAATACCATGGCACTCCAGCCTTATTACTGCTGCTATGCAAGAAGAGAGCATCAACAAGCGCTATAATATTTCATGACAGGTCCTCCAGCGTGGAAGACCTGTCACCAGATTACTGCTGCGCCCCCACCATCTGCAGGAAAAGTTCCACTAAACCGGCATGGCTACTTACCCGGGGCAATTCAGCCTGACAGCTACCTGGTGGGCATCATTAACAGATACGACTAAGGCTAAGTTCACATATCTAATGTGAGCGCCGGCAGAGAAACAGACTGGAAGGGGGAGGGGGGGTGCTCTTCTTCGCAAAAATAGATGAGTGAATCAGAGACCCACAGTAGTGAACGGAGGGGGTCATGCTCGCACGGCTGTTCTTCCTTCGCTTTGGAGGCCCCTTTCTGGAGACAGGACAGGTGGGACCCGCATTTATCTGAAATGTGTGCCACGTGCTAGCGAGATGAGATAAACCCTTTAATGTGCAGTCCTATGTAAAAGCAGCATACCGAGGACAGATCCGTATTCCCAGGAGCCAAATTGGTGATCAGCTTCTAGGAGCGCTGAAGAAATACACCGGACATATAGTTTATAAGTGGTGCAGTTCCCCCCATGCCTCAGTCAACCCCTCAGGGCTACCAGGAGGACCTGTCCACATACTATGCTGCTCTTACATAGGACTGAACATTACGATGACAGATCCACCATATTGCGAGCTGCAATGCCCTCACCAGGCGCGTGGAGAGGCAGGGGTTAATGGGGAGGAATCTGCTCCTGTCAGGTCTCAGATCTTCCTCCTTCTGGTCACAGCAAGAGCACAGATTTCGGATTCAGAATTTACGCTGCGGATTTCACCTTCTGCAATCTGTGGCAAATCCGCACGATTTGGGGACTGAGGCGGTGGCCTAGACCAGTGTTTCCCAACTAGTGTGCCTCCAGCTGTTGCAAAACTACAACTCCCAGCATGCCCGGACAGCATTTGGCTGTGCGGGCATGCTGGGAGTTGTAGTTTTGTAACAGCTGGAGGCACACTGGTTGGGAAACACTGGCCTAGACTCTCTCTATATAGTGATGTCTGCCCCAGAAATCTTGCGGCCGAGGCTGGTGATCACAGCTACATGAGGGGCCATCACTTACAAAACCCTGGAGAATCCCTTTAACTGCTGCAGGCTTGATCGGAGCACAGAGAGTTAAAGGGGTTGACCAGGGATATCCAACCTGAGGCTCTCCAGCTGTTGTAAAACTACAACTCCCACCATGCCCTGCAGTCTGGGCATGCTGGGAATTGTAGTTTTGCAACAGCTGGAGAGCCTCAGGTTGGCCATCCCTGTAGTAGAGCGTTCCCGCCGCGGGCGTCGGACTGATATGCCATCACTTACAAAACCCTGGACAACCCCTTTAACTGCCGGCATCAGAGTTTCCTCCAATCCTGGCAGGTCCTTCCACCAGTGATCACAGGGCCACGATGGAAGGGAGTAACACGGCCTGGGCTGCACTCATACACATATGGGGGTCATTTATGAAACTGGTTTAGTTGCCCATAGCAACCACAGCTCCTTTGGAAAATGAAAAGTGGAATCTAATTGGTTGCTATGGGCAACTAAGCCAGTTCTACTTTACACCAGTGTGATAAAGGACCCCATACTTCTGTATAAGAGCCGTATACACAAAACGGTAGCAATTATTTTAATAAAAGACGATTTGCAAAGTTTTATTTCTTATTTTAGATGCACTGAAAAGAAGCAAAATTGTTGCAAAACTCTACACGCCCTTAGTGCGCTGGGAACTATGGGAAACATAAGGATTTCATTGACTGAACGCCTGTGGATTCAGTTTATCTCATGATGCTTTACGGCCCCTGGTAGCATTTCCAGCGAGATATCGATGCATATCTGGACCCTAGGAAAGCTGGGTGGAAAGGTGAGAAATTGGCAGCACCACTGCTAGATGTCAACCCTACCTGAAGTGAAGCCCCTCTGAGAAGATTTTGTCCTGCTGCACTCCGCCGATCCGGTTGAAGAAGATGGCTCGCTGACCGCCCTCCACTGAGGAGAGAGAGGGGGTGAGAACTGCGACTGTTCCGGGGGTAGGAGGCTTCTAGGGGACACTTACCTGTAAAGACAGACTCCTTCACGGCATAGGCCACAGCGCCGGCACCCAGCAGCAGCTTCAGACCCGTCCCCAGACCCCGGGGCCCAGCGGGCAGACGACCAGCAAAGTCCTTCAGGTTCTGAGCCATGATCTGCCGAGAAGAAAAAAAATAAAAAATTACCAGCACGATTATGAGAAGTTACAAACTTTCTAACGTACAGATCTCTGCTGGCTGTCAGTGAATAAAAAATTGTTTATTGTAAAAACGTTGCTCTTTACATGGGAGAGCTCTGATACACTGCAGCAATTCCTGCACCGATAAGGACGGGGTTTTCAGCTTCAGCCTCTGCATGTAACTATTCACTGACGGCAAGCAGAGCTCTTGTAAGCAATGAGGGGATTGAAACACAAAGTATATTAGAAAGTCTATTTAATTACACAGGGACACTGGCATCAACGGCCTGATTGGCACAATATGTGATTGGTGGTGACCTGCCGGGACCCCCTCCTAACATCAAAAATGGCCGGGCCGCTCAGCGTCTACACCCCCCCTTTATGGTAAAACATCCGTGTGATGACGGGGCCAGAGGATTACATCAGACTGGAGAACGGCAAACACACAGCTCCCCCCCCCGAACCTACCCAACCTTCACCCCTAAGACCCACCTCAGCCCATCCTAAACCTTTACCCCCTGACCACCCAAATCCTCACCCCCCACATCCAACCCTCATCTGACTCCTTTTGCTTCCTTACCCCAACCCAATGTCCGACACTAACCCTTACCCCCTGACCTCCAATGTCCAAACCTTAACCCCCAAACCCCCATCACCAACCCTAACCCCCCACATCCAATGCTAACCTTTACCCCCTGTCCTCGCCCACAATCCAACACTGAACTTCAATCCTCATCACAGAACGTTTACCCCAACTCCATCCATTACCCCCCCAACATCCATCGCTAACCTTTACCCCCTGACCCCCACATCCATCGCTAACCTTTACCCCCTGACCCCCACATCCATCGCTAACCTTTACCCCCTGACCCCCACATCCATCGCTAACCTTTACCCCCTGACCCCCACATCCATCGCTAACCTTTACCCCCTGACCCCCACATCCATCGCTAACCTTTACCCCCTGACCCCCGCATCCATCGCTAACCTTTACCCCCTGACCCCCGCATCCATCGCTAACCTTTACCCCCTGACCCCCACATCCAACACTGAACTTCAATCCTCATGACCGAACGTTTCCCCCAACTCCATCCATTAACCCCCTCTTGTCCAATCCTAACCTTTACTCCCTGACCTCCCCACATCTGACCCTGAACGGCACCAACACTGAAGGACATGCGATTTTCTAAAGAAAAAAAACTAACAAACAACCGCATACGACAAAAAACGCACGCAATGGTGCATGCGATCATTCACATGACATCCGGCCGCCCGTCACTACGGTGCTCATGCTCACATACATGTAGACTGGCCCCCACGTCCTTACCCTTCTTCTTCTCTTTCACGTGTCCCCTCCTGTATGTCAGCCCCGGCAGTAGAAGGACACCGGAAACGCGCACCCACCTGTCAGCTCCGGGCAGCCGCTTCTCACCCTGCACTATAGTTCCGCTAGTTCCGCGTCACGTGATTCGCCTGCCAATCACAACATGGCGCCCGCACCGGAAGCTGCTCTCTCGCCATCCACGGCCCCAGCAAACATGGCGGCGCGCAGGGGACCCACGAGTGTAAATCACACAGAGGAAGAGGAGCCGCAAATAAAGCGACGGAAAGACAAGAGGCTGATCGTGTTACTGGAGGGGGCCAGCCTGGAGACCGTGCGGGTAATCAATGTGGAGAACTAGAAGTATCAGCATGGCCCCGGCTGCTCATGGCTGGGGGATGCTGTGGGAAGGGTCTGAGCCTGGAGTAGTTACCATGTGTGGTCTTTACAGTGATTATAGAACTCCGCATCTGTAGAACCCCCACAATCAGCAAAATGGTTTGACCCATTTATCTTTAGAATTTATGTGTGTATCTGCGTGGCACGTTCCATTGTAGTCATTGGGGGGGCGGGTGATAGACAGCTGAGCAATGTCTCTGGCAGTGGTCTCCGACTTATGGCTTTCCAGCTGTTGCAGAACTAGGGTATGTAGGGCATGCTGGTAGTTGTAGTTTTGCTGCAGCTGATAGTCCACGGTTTGAGCCTCACTGGTCATGGGCGGCAGGTTTGGGGTACTGGCTCCACTTGAAGATAAGTCGTCCACTGTGGTAAGTGACAGGTCTTAGGACTCGGTTTGATAAATCCATTTCCTGTTCCAGGTTGGGAAAACATACGAATTATTAAACTGTGACCAACATAAAAACATCCTGGTGAAGAATGGGCGAGACCCTGGCGAGGTGCGGCCGGACATCACCCATCAGGTAGGTTGTCACCGGCTTCAAGGCGATCTCCACTCGTCTCCTGTTATAGGCCGCTGCTCCGGCCCCTGCAGGGAGGCACATGCAGCTGACCCCGGGGGCCCTGGTGGCTGTTTTTAGCTACTTTTTATGCGTCTTTAGGTTGTAGTGGCTGCGATGTTTAACCCCTTTGGTGACTTCCAATGTATGTGCGGCTCAGGATCTGGTCTTGATATGCAGGGGCCGCAGGCCGCCTTATACAAGTGACTCTGATCCCAGCAGGTTAACCCCTCAGATACCCTGGTCAGTAGTGACCATTAGCACCTGAGCAGGTCGATGGAGGAGCAATGGCTGTGTGTGCTGAGAGGTGGTCATGGCAGCTGGGGGCCTACTGAAGACCCCCCAGACCTGTAGTAAGACTTTCCCCTTAAAGGGGTTTTCCCTTCTCAGACAATGGGGGCATCTTGCTGGGATATGATAGGTGTGGGTCCCACCTCTGTAACAATAACCAATGTGATATACAAATGTAGCAGCAATGGGCAATTACAACAAGATATCAAATAGCAGTAATGGCTAAAATCCAGCCATAAAAAAACCGCAATAGTATTGAGTGTTCCTCCTACATACGGCAGGGAGTGTGGGAGTATGGCTAACAGCAGCACTAATAGAAATCCATCAAGGGGAAACCGCAAAAGTCCTTGCATATAAAGATCTTCCTATGTTCCGGATCCACTCCTGGCTCACTGTGCTAGCGCATGCTTATGGGTCACCAGTCTTTTCAAATATAACAGGAGAGACCAGCAGGTACAATGCGGTAAGCACTCGCGGTGGCGTCCCACCAACTTATAGTTGCTGATTCAATGTTGCCTTAATCTGGTTGTTTCACCTTTCTGAATGCGGACTCGGTGATCTGCGGTAGAGCGAATATCAGCTGACTGTGTCCAGTATCGGGGATGTAGCCCCTTCCGCGTATGGGCTACACCTTGCACCGGCATGCTGGTAAAGATTTGAATTAAGTTTCTGAAACAAAAAGCTCCGGCGATGTTTGGCTTCACTGAGCGCAGAACCCGCTGATGATACTGGACACACAGTCGGCTGATATTCACTCTACCGCAGATCACGAGTCCGCATTCAGAAAGGTGAAACGACCAGATTAAGGCAACATTGAATCAGCAACTATAAGTTGGTGGGACGCCACCGCGAGTGCTTACCGCATTGTACCTGCTGGTCTCTCCTGTTATATTTGAAAAGACTGGTGACCCATAAGCATGCGCTAGCACAGTGAGCCAGGAGTGGATCCGGAACATAGGAAGATCTTTATATGCAAGGACTTTTGCGGTTTCCCCTTGATGGATTTCTATTAGTGCTGCTGTTAGCCATACTCCCCCACTCCCTGCCGTATGTAGGAGGAACATTGGTTGTTTAAACGCACAATCTCAATACTATTGCGTTTTTTTAACCATTACTGCTATTTGATATCTTGTTGTAATTGCCCATTGCTGCTACATTTGTATATCACATTGGTTATTGTTGCTACTTATTATGCTGTTATATCACAATAGATATTTTTAGACAATTGATTTTATATGTATATCAAATAAATATCTCGCTTTTTGGCTACATATACAGAGTGCCGGGTCTATCTTTCCATTTTCACTATATATACACATGTTGCTGATGGACGTGGCTGTGGATCACATTAACATCCATGGATTTCTTTTGAGGTGATTGCAGTGTGTTGTGTAATTCCCCATCGGGGTGTGGATACGGGATGCTGCACACCTCTTTGGTGTATATTGGATGTTTGCGTGTCACAGTACGAACCTGGTACCCGATAAGTGCCCATCAGCCTTGTGGGGATACACGATAGTCCAGACGTATATATGCCCTTTGCTTCTCTGTATAACTTTTTCCATCCTGCCCTTTCTCTCCATATTTTATATAATAAAGTGATATGAATTTGGATATATTCTCTCCACTGGCTTCTTTGTTATGACATTGTGTGTTTCTCCAGGTGGAACGTTGTGCTGTCAGCTATAGACAGAGGTTTTTTGTAGGTTAATAACAAAAGGTCTTGGTCTTCTGAAGCCTTAAGATGTCACTTCAACTGACCTGGGCCATACAGACTAGATAGCTGCTCCTCCAGGATTGTCTACAGCAGGGGTCAGCAACGTCCGGCACTCCAACTCCCAACATGCTCCATTCACTTCTGAAGTTCTGACAAAAGCCAAGCAAGTGTGCATGTTGGGAGTCGTCGTTTCACCGCAGCTGGAGTGCCGGACGTTGCTGGTCTAAAGGCACGAGGGGACGGTGCCTAGGAGTAAAATCCCCTTTATATCTGTCTGTGCGGGCTCTGCCTGGTGTATGTAATGCCGAGCGTGTCGTCCCCTCCACAGAGTTTGCTGATGTTGTTGGACAGCCCTCTGAACCGGGCCGGATTGTTACAAGTCTATATCCACACACAGAGGAACGTTCTCATTGAGATCAACCCACAGACCCGCATCCCCCGAACCTTCCCCCGATTCTGTGGTCTGATGGGTAAGTAGCCGTTTACACGCTGGGGCTGCATGAACCTTAGAGGGGCTGTCGCAGGATAGGTCATGTGGGGGTCTGCCCATTGTAAGGAGCTAGGGGTCTCAGAGTCCGCTCCTAGAAGGCAGAGGGTGGTGCACATGTCGGTCCGGCGCTTCATTCTCTTCTGTGGCCCCGTAGAATGAACGGGTCGACATGTGCCCTGGGGTTCCATTCAGAGAGGCGACTCAAGAACTCCTGGCTCTCAGGATGGCGGGGGGACCCTCCTGTACAACCCGCCCTACGGTGTATCTCCACTATCCTGTGCACGCTTTTTGTGGCCTCCTTACAGAACGCACAATGTACAGACTTCATTCCGTTCTCTCTCTTCTTTAGTACAACTGCTGCATAAGCTGAGCGTCAGAGCTGCCGATGGACCCCAGAAACTTTTAAAGGTGAGAGCCCACCCCAAAAAAAAGTGTTTGCATTGAAATAACATTTTTAAAAATCCTGAAAAGTTTATCAAATCTTGTAGTTCATCGGCCCATCATGAAAACGGTCATTGTCCAGGAGGTGCTTGCAGAGCAGCCCCCGGTTTATGGTTCAGAGATGGTGGTCCTGAGCTGCTGCAGAACCCCTCCATGATGACCACATACCCTAACACAGTGGCATGCCTTCAATAAAGGCAGACCATGTGACCACTATAGGGCCTGGGGAGGAGAGAGGAGTCTGCCATTGATCATCTTTGCTGCGTCTGTTCAGAGATGAAAAAAATTGCATTTTTACAAAGTAGCCACTAGGGGGAGCTCAGTGCAAAAGCATTATAATAGCTTCCTATGCACTGAGCTCCCCCTAGTGGTAGTTGCAGGGAATCGCCTTTTTAATATGTGAAGCTGGAGAATTTATCAATGTATTTAAGTCTACTTTCGCACTGGCGTTTTGGTTTCCGTTTGTCATATCCGTTTCAGGGCTCTCACAAGCGGTCCAAAACGGATCAGTTTTGCCCTAATGCATTCTGAACGGAAAAGGATCCGCTCAGAATGCCTCAGTTTGCCTCCGTTCCGTCTCCATTCCACTTTGAAGGAGGAAACCAAAACGCTGCTTGCATCGTTTTGGTGTCCGTCTGACAACTAAGCCAAACGGATCCGTCCTGGCACACAATGTAAGTCAATGGGGACGGATCCGTTTTCTCTGGCACAATAGAAAACGGATCCGTCTCCCAATAACTTTCAATGGAGTTCATGATGGATCCGCCTTGGCTATGTTACAGATAATACAAACGGATCCGTTCATGACGGATGCATGCGGTTGTATTATTGTAACAGATACCATGTGAAAAAAATAAAACGCCAAAAAAGCCACGTGCATTTTATGGAACGTCAGGCCCATAATAGAACAGTCCTATCCTGTTTTTTGGGGGGACAAGGTGATAAAAGAAATGGCGAATCACGCAGTTTTTATTTTTTTCTGTTACGGTGTTCATAGGAGATTTTTATTTTTTTTTTATATTTTAAGTTTGGACTTTTCGGACGCGATATGTAATGTTTATTTATTGTTTATATATTTTAGATGTAAAATTGGGAAAAGGGGGTGATTTTTTATTTTATTTTATTTTTTTTACTTTTTTTACTTTGTGTTTAATAACAATTTCCTCCCTTAGGGGCTAGAACCCGGGATCTTTTAATCCCTTGTCTAGAGATCTATTAGGGTGAATAGGACCTCACACTCTCCCTGCTGCCCTCTGCTTTGTGCACACAGCGACAGAGAAATTACCATGGCAGCCAGGGCTTCAGTAGCGTCCTGGCTGCCATGGTAACCGATCGGAGCCCCGCGATTACACTGCTTGGGCTCTGATCGGAACTGCCACTGCACCACCAATGAAGGGGGAGGGGGGACCCTGTGGACACTGCCGCAACTGAGGGGTTAACTGCCGCTGATCGCAGCTCCCTGTCATCGAGGTTGGGTGCCGGCTATGTGATTCTCATTGGTGGCACAGTGGCCACAGCCCCTCCTCTTCCCCTCTCTCTCCTCATTGGTGGCAGCGGCACAGCGGGGAGGGAGGGATACTTTCTGCTCCACTGTGCTTCTGAGGGAACATGGCGCGCGGTGAGAGCAGTGCGCGCCATGTTCTGTGATACTAGGCTGCGCAGTTGCACAGCCTAGTAACGGTAAAAGGCAAATCCCGGTATCGAATCGATACTGGTACAAAAGTTTTGATTGGGTATTGATAATTCGATACCTGGTGCAACCCTAGTATGGACAGGAGTGCTTTTCGGGAGACTCTTGGATTGTGCTGCTTGTTTCTCTCATCCTGGACAGGGGAGATTCCGGATGTTTGGGAAACTGTTCTACAAGGTGGACAGGTGATAATTAGGGACGAGCGAAACCGTGGAAGTTCGGGTTCGGCCGACCTTCAGTTCAAAGTTTGGGTTTGGGACCTGAACTTGTCCCTGAACCCCATTAAAGTCAATGGGGACCCGAACTTCACTTTATTATTTTCCGTTATAACATGGTTAGAGCTGAAAATAATAGCATTCTTAAGACAGAATGCAAAAGAATATGGCCACTTAGGGGTAAAGAACAAAACAAAAACCACTCGCCTCATCCACGTGATCGCGCTGCCGCAGTCTCTTCTATCTTCTTTCTGCAGGACCTGCCAAAGGACTTGCGATGATGTCACCGCCCTCACCATGTAGCGACATCATCGCAAGTCCTTTGGCAGGTCCTGCAGAAAGAAGATAGAAGAGACTGCGGCAGCGCGATCAAGTGGATGAGGCGAGTCAAAAAAAATAAAAAAATTTAATTTTATTTTTACCCCTAAATGGCCATATTCTTTTGCATTCTGTCTTAAGAATGTTTGTTTGTTTTTTATTTTCAGCTATAACGGAAAATAATAAAATCTCCCGCACACCGTCCCCCAAACCCGGATTTCAGTGGAAAAAGGTCCGGGCCTGGGTACCCGAACTCACAAAGTTCGGGTTCGCTCATCCCTGGTGATAATGTCTGATTGCTGGGATCACTAAAATAGGGAAACCGAACCCCCTGTTCCTCCTCGCTGCGCGGCCGTAGTGAGCAGGAGAGTAATTGGGCGGAGACCGTGCCGGCACCGCGCCGCTCCAATCAGTGTCTGTGGGCCCGATAGAGACCGCTGAGTACAGCGCTGCACTTCTGGTTGTGGCTGTGCCCGGTACTGCAGCTCAGAGCATACATTTTTTAATATTTTTTTATCTCCAGGTTATTAAGAATCCAATAACGGATCACCTTCCTGCTGGGTGCTTGAAGGTCGGCACCTCCTTTCAGGGTGAGAGCGTTCCTTGCGTTCGAGATCTTGTCGCCACCGACCAGCCAATGATGATCGTAATCGGAGCGTTTGCACATGGCTCGGTGAGTCGTCAGTCATTAGGATACATGACCGATGGGGTTGCAGCAAGGAGTGCGCGCGGCAGCAAAATGAGCATTCACCAATCAGAAAGTGTAATGGATATAAGTAATCAAAAGTGGACCTTCCCAGTCCACTCCAGGGGTCCCCTGATGGAATAGAGGGCCATAGATTGCACCAAATCCTCCAGAACATTTGCTGCCCTCCTCCTGCCCCCTCTATTTACTTCTCTCTTGGGGTCTATGTGATTTGGACAATCATGCAACAAAACTGAAGACCACCAGGTGGCGCTGTGTGTAGACGTCCCTCAATACGATTAAATAAATTTGACTATATTCACCCAATGAATCGTGCTCCTGGAGCGTTTGCCTGCCCATGAATGGGGAGCGGTAGAGGAGATGGTGGACACTGGACTGGCTGGGAGTTGTTGTCCTCCAGTCTTATTTCACTTCTTCCTTGCAATACATTGCAGTTTTTCTTTTTACTTGCAGGTTAATGTAGATTTCACGGAGCGCAGCGTGTCCATCAGTCAGTATCCTCTGTCCGCAGCCCTGACCTGTGCGAAGATCTGCACTGCTTTCGAAGAAGTCTGGGGGGTGGTATGAAGACCCCGGAAACTTCCTGCTGCTTCCTTATTCCAAACTCCCTGTGTTCTCTGTATTGTATTTCACTTATCGAACCCTTTATATGTAATTACTGTATATGTCTTTTAAATTAAAAATTAAGAAAAAAAAATCCTAAAATGTGAGATGGGAATATTTTCAGACCAGAGATTTAAAAGAAAAAAGTGTAGAAATGTAACACTTTATTACCTGTGACTCTCCAGCTGCTGTTACATTACTTATCCTGTACTGATCCTGAGTTACATCCTGTATTATACTCCAGAGCTGCACTCACTATTCTGCTGGTGCAGTCACTGTGTACATACAGTACAGACCAAAAGTTTGGACACACCTTCTCATTCAAAGAGTTTTCTTTATTCTCATGACTATGGAAATGGTAGATTCACACTGAAGGCATCAAAACTATGAATTAACACATGTGGAATTATATACATAACCAAAAAGTGTGAAACAACTGAAAATATGTCATATTCTAGGTTCTTCAAAGTAGCCACCTTTTGCTTTGATTACTGCTTTGCACACTCTTGGCATTCTCTTGATGAGCTTCAAGAGGTAGTCACCTGAAATGGTCTTCACTTCACAGGTGTGCCCTGTCAGGTTTAATAAGTGGGATTTCTTACCTTATAAATGGGGTTGGGACCATCTGTTGCATTGTGGAGAAGTCAGGTGGATACACAGCTGATAGTCCTACTGAATAGACTGTTAGAATTTGTATTATGGCAAGAAAAAAGCAGCTAAGTAAAGAAAAACGAGTGGCCATCATTACTTTAAGAAATGAAGGTCAGTCAGTCTGAAAAATTGGGAAAACGTTGAAAGTGTCCCCAAGTGCAGTCACAAAAACCATAAAGTGCTACAAAGAAACTGGCTCACATGCGGACCGCCCCAGGAAAGGAAGACCACGAGTCACCTCTGCTGCGGAGGATAAGTTCATCCGAGTCACCAGCCTCAGAAATCGCAGGTTAACAGCAGCTCAGATTAGAGACCAGGTCAATGCCACACAGAGTTCTAGCAGCAGACACATCTCTAGAACAACTGTTAAGAGGAGACTGTGTGAATCAGGCCTTCATGGTAGAATATCTGCTAGGAAACCACTGCTAAGGACAGGCAACAAGCAGAAGAGACTTGTTTGGGCTAAAGAACACAAGGAATGGACATTAGACCAGTGGAAATCTGTGCTTTGGTCTGATGAGTCCAAATTTGAGATCTTTGGTTCCAACCACCGTGTCTTTGTGCGACGCAGAAAAGGTGAACGGATGGACTCTACATGCCTGGTTCCCACCGTGAAGCATGGAGGAGGAGGTGTGATGGTGTGGGGGTGCTTTGCTGGTGACACTGTTGGGGATTTATTCAAAATTGAAGGCATACTGAACCAGCCTGGCTACCACAGCATCTTGCAGCGGCATGCTATTCCATCCGGTTTGCGTTTAGTTGGACCATCATTTATTTTTCAACAGGACAATGACCCCAAACACACCTCCAGGCTGTGTAAGGGCTATTTGACCATGAAGGAGAGTGATGGGGTGCTGCGCCAGATGACCTGGCCTCCACAGTCACCGGACCTGAACCCAATCGAGACTGTTTGGGGGGAGCTGGACCGCAGAGTGAAGGCAAAAGGGCCAACAAGTGCTAAGCATCTCTGGCAACTCCTTCAAGACTGTTGGAAGACCATTTCAGGTGACTACCTCTTGAAGCTCATCAAGAGAATGCCAAGAGTGTGCAAAGCAGTAATCAAAGCAAAAGGTGAAGAACCTAGAATATAACATATTTTCAGTTGTTTCACACTATTTTGTTATGTATATAATTCCACATGTGTTAATTCATAGTTTTGATGCCTTCAGTGTGAATCTACAATTTTCATAGTCATGAAAATAAAGAAAACTCTTTGAATGAGAAGGTGTGTCCAAACTTTTGGTGTGTACTGTACATTACTTATTTTGTTATATATTTACACAGCAGAATAGTGAGTTCAGCTCTGGAGTATAATACAGTCTCAGTAATATACTGTATTATAGTACTATCCATTACAGATAACACTGCTGGTCGTGTAGGTGCCTGCTCTATAATGGTAGTCACTCACTCGGGCAGGTATTTGCCAGGGAAGCTGCACTGCCATAAGTTCATCGGCTATGCCCGTTAGATGAAATTATTCTCTACCCACAGGATAGGGCAGAGCTGTTAGATCTGTGGGCTCCAGCCGGTGGGCGGCCCATACCCCTGAAATGAATGGAGGTCAAGCATTCATTCTCTATGGGACTGTTGGAGGCAGCGGAGTACAGTTCTTGGCTACTTCAGACAGTCCCAAAGAGATGAATGGACCTTCTTCAGAGTCCCCCTTTAATACTAGATACACAGACATAGTCCAAAAAATAAAGCGAGCCGCTGTGTTCTCTATATATTGTTTTTTATATAGTTTTATATATATTTATACCAGAGATCAGTGTTATTTCATTCATTGTCGTGACCCCCATTATCCGAGCGCCCCTTCACAGGGGCAGAGACGTGAGCGCGGTGGGGAGGAGACAGGAAGGGGATAACACTTTAAATAGGAACAAAAGGAAAGGTCTGGTTGGAAAAAAAAAAACTTTTTGGGGGTTGGGGTGAGATGAGCGGCCTCGTGCCCTCGTGTCTATAGGTTGTCGGCCATTTTTGAGGACTATTTCGGTACTGAGCGGTCGCTCTCTCGCTCTCAGTACTTTAAGTCTCTGGGGATGGAGTAAAGCTGAACCCCAGAAATGAGATGGGGGGAGGGGGTGTAGTGGACCAGAAGGGAATCGGTAGCAGCCTCTCAGGGACCCAATGTAAAAACATCACATGAGACGGTTACAAACACGGAATGGAGGAGCGGCGGCGAGGTTTCCCCTGAGAAATGGTAACGTAAACGAGGGGGAGGCATCCGGAAGGACAGACACTGTGGACGTGATACACAACCCAGCCAGCGTCGGGGTGGGTGGCGCTCTTCAAGAGACAGCCAGGCTGTGACACACGCTCCAGAGAGAGGAGAAGATGGCGGGACATGTCCCAGGCTGAGTGTCTTTACGTTGCACTCGTCGCTTAGAGTGTCGGAGAAGTAGCAGAAGAGCGCAGTCAGAAGTGGCGCACACCGCACAGTTGTGTCAGGCTGTGGCATACACACCAGACGATGGTGGGGATGACACATAAGCGAGAAGTACACGGACGCACGGCTGTCAAAAGAGACGACTCTCAAGGTGACTCCTCAATTGGCTCCTCCTTCTCCGAGACAGATGATTTCTGGGCCGGGACCAAGCCGCCAGACTGCAAAGACTAAAGGGGAGAGGACAGTGAAGATGCATACTAAGCAAGGTCCTTTAGAGGGCATCTGTCAGCAGTTTTGTACCTATGACACCGGCTGACCTGTTCCATGTGACCTTGTTAGCTGAAGGCATCTGTGTTGGCCCCATGTTCATATGTGAAAAATTATGTTTTAATATATGCAAATGAGCCGCTAGGAGCAACGGGGGCGTTGCCGTTACACCTAGAGGCTCAGCTCTCTCTGCAACTGCTGCTCCCTCTGGACTTTAAAAGGACCAGGCAGTGAAAACATCATCACACCTGGTCCTGTCAACGTGGAGAGGAAACGCAGGTGCAGAGAGAGCAGAGCCTCTAGGTGTAATGGTAACGCCCCTGTTGCTCCTAGCTGCTCATTTGCATATATTAAAACATCATTTTTCTCAGCAATGTGGGCACATATGAACATGGGGCCAACACAGATGTCTTCAGCTGCCAAGTGCACATGGAACAGGTCAGACAGTGTCATAGGTACAAAACTGCTGACAGATGCCCTCTAATACACATCACAAAAGTAACCATTTCTTAAGAGCTGAGATATGATCAGTCGTAGTTACAGGCCCGAAGCCTGAGGCTGCACTACTGAGAGATTATGATGAAAGGCAGTCATCTGCCATGGAGACCTTGTGCGGAGTCATGAATAGTGGCAAATACGTATGTGTGCATTGATGTATATGGTGGTTTGGATCCGCGCAGGACAAAATCTATCCTAAACGCCTGTTCACATGGATCTGCATGGAATATGGCTAATGTGAGTGCGGGCCCGCGGCAGAAATCTGGGGGTCATCCTGATATGTAAGCTGCAGATTCTTAGTCTGAATCTTACACACAACAGATAAAGTGCGAGCATAGCCTCAGACTGGAAATTTGGATGCAACCAGTCCTGTCCTTTTTTACAGCTGCAGTTTGTTACAATGTATCAGTGTAGACTTCAGAACTGCTTCTTGCTCATAAACTGCAACAAATGCAAGAGCTGTGTGAGCAGAACTAGGTTGTGGGTCTCTGACTATGAGCTACACTGTTTCCATTCACTGTCAGCAAGCAGGGATGGTGCAGAATTGGAGCACAAAGTATATTAAAACGTTACTTGACCCCTTTCCTTTATGTTCTACTGACCTCCATTGGGTTCACAGTTATGGTCATCGCGGAGTCCTCCCAGAATGGGTCACGCTGATTGGCTGCCTCTATCTCCGCCCCCTCGGATCCTCTTTGCCTCACATTGTGTATCCTCGAGAGCCCCAGAGTAACAATCAGGGCCAAGAAACCGATGCAAACAACAATGATGACCATGGCAACGCCCGGAAACACTACGAAGAAGAAAAGATTATGACACCTACCATGGTCACCAGCAGGGGGCGACCACGCGTGCATTTCACGGCCACTTACCCGAGCTGCGGTTGGCGCTGACCAGAGCGTGGCCTGATAACTCCGCGGGGGCCTGGTGCATGTTGTGAATAAACTGCTGAGGAGATTGGAGGTGACTGGGGGAGATGGCGTGAATCCCGTGTAACACGTCAACCTGCAGCGAAAAACGGGAGAAGATCACATGTGTAGATTCAAGGCTACATGTATAATCAATAGTAATGTATGTGCCCAATGTATTTTATTATAGGGGATGTAACACACGTAACCACCAGCAGATGGCGATGTCTCATTCTAAATACAGAACCAGTAAACTGCATGTAATGGTTGGGCGCGGATCTTGCGTTGGGGCCGCTGGGCGCTGAATTTGGAACTTGCACACCATATAGAGCACAATGCTTTGCATGATTTTACAACCTTGCCTAGTGTGAAGCAATCCGAAGATGCAAGGGAGGAACCTTATAGTATCACACGCTCTACATAGAATTGTACCTTGCAGCATATTCTACACCCATCTGCACCTGGTGCTGCGGGTCCGACCTCAGAGAACGGTGCCCGCAAAGTGCCAGAGGGCGCACCATGCATGCGCGGTTGCCCTCCGTTCATTTCTATGAGAGGCCCGAAAATAGCCATGAACTGGCTGGGCTATTTCCGTCAGCGCTCCCATAGGAATGAATGGAGAGGGTGGCCGCACATGCGCAGTGCTCCATCCGGTGCTTTGCGGGCTCTGCACCTATCAGATATTGGGGGCATATCCTAGCCTGAGACGAGAATACCCCTTTAACCCCCTAACAGAGGGAAGGACATACAGTTCAGCCCCAGCAGAACTCTGGCTGCAGGCTGAGGTGAGGAGGGCTGCTTTAACCCTTAATATCTCAGGCTGTGTAGCATCTAGAGATGTGAGATGACAATTTAAGCTTTAAAACAAAACAATGATCGCAGCATCAGCTGCTCTACATCGGGGAGACATCTTTTAGAAATCGGGTCGGTAATAGAAGCAGCAGGTTTCTGGAGAATTTTTCCGATTTTAATGTGACTCTTGCTGCGCACAGCGTCCGCCTCTCTGCATATTTGCGGATCTACGCCGCTCCCCATTATAGTGAATGGGGCTGGACGGACTTCAGGCAGCTCACTGATGTACACTGTGGTCATGGATCCGACAGGCTGTTCCCTGCCGGAGTGAGTGATGCCAGTGTAAAACAGGCCTTAGACTAGGGTCCATTTTTGTAGTGATTGGGGCCCCCTTGCCTATAGGGCCCCTGTATACTATGAAGTGCTAACAATGCTGATGGTTAGGATGAAGTGGCAGCGCTGCTAGGAGAGGATGACTGTCTATTGTCGGCCTCCTTAGGCCTCCTGCACACGACCGGTTTTTGCGTTCCGTATACGGAACCATTTATTTCAATGGTTCCGCAAAAAAAACGGAATGTACTCCGTATGCATTCCGTTTCCGTATTTCCATTTTTCCGTTGAAAGATAGAACATGTCCTATTATTGCCCGCAAATCACGTTCCGCGGCTCCATTCAAGTCAATTGGTCCGCAAAAATGTCTTCAGTATCCGTTCCCTTTTTGCGGAACCATCTATTGAAAATGTTATGCCCAGCCCAATTTTTTCTATGTAATTACTGTATACTGTATATGGCATACGGAAAAATGGAACAGAAAAACGGAACAGAAACGGAAACACAACCGAAACAAAAAAACGGAACAAAGGATCCGTGAAAAACGGACCGCAAAACACAGAAAAAGCCATACGGTCGTGTGCAAGAGGCCTTGCTGTGGATCTTTTATCAACAGCCACCGGTACATCGCTCATAGACGCACGCAGTCACTGTATATTGATGTATAATAGTCACATACAGCAGCTCTGTGCCCAGCGACGTCGCATTCAGTCCAAGCTTCTCTGTTCTAAAGCTAGAGCTTCACAGCAACAGGAAATCAGACACAAATTAAGGTAGAATCACAGAAATGACTTCAATCATTCCATATTCTGGTATTACAGTAGTTATCTAGGGGGTACATAGGAGGCAGTATTATAGTAGTTATATTCTTGTACATAGGAGGCAGTATTATAGTAGTTATATTCTTGTACATAGAAGCAGTATTATAGTAGTTATATTCTTGTACATAGGAGCAGTATTATAGTAGTTATATTCTTGTACATAGAAGGCAGTATTATAGTAGTTATATTCTTGTACATAGCAGGCAGTATTATAGTAGTTATATTCTTGCACATAGGGGCTATATTATAGTAGTTATATTCCTGTACATAGGAGGCAGTATTATAGTAGTTATATTCTTGTACATAGGAGGCAGTATTATAGTAGTTATATTCTTGTACATAGAAGGCAGTATTATAGTAGTTATATTCTTGTACATAGGAGCAGTATTATAGTAGTTATATTCTTGTACATAGGAGCAGTATTATAGTAGTTATATTCTTGTACATAGGAGCAGTATTATAGTAGTTATATTCTTGTACATAGGAGCAGTATTATAGTAGTTATATTCCTGTACATAGGAGCAGTATTATAGTAGTTATATTCTTGTATATAGGAGCAGTATTATAGTAGTTATATTCTTGTACGTAGGGGTCAGTATTATAGTAGTTATATTCTTGTACGTAGGGGTCAGTATTATAGTAGTTATATTCTTGTACATAGGAGCAGTATTATAGTAGTTATATTCTTGTACATAGGAGGCAGTATTATAGTAGTTATATTCTTGTACATAGGAGCAGCATTATAGTAGTTATATTCTTGTACATAGGAGGCAGTATTATAGTAGTTATATTCTTGTACATAGGAGCAGTATTATAGTAGTTATATTCTTGTACATAGGAGCAGTATTATAGTAGTTATATTCTTGTACATAGGAGCAGTATTATAGTAGTTATATTCTTGTACATAGGAGGCAGTATAATAGTAGTTATATTCTTGTACATAGGAGCAGTATTATAGTAGTTATATTCCTGTACATAGGAGCAGTATTATAGTAGTTATATTCTTGTACATAGGAGCAGTATTATAGTAGTTATATTCTTGTACATAGGAGCAGTATTATAGTAGTTATATTATTGTACATAGGAGGCAGTATTATAGTAGTTATATTCTTGTACATAGGAGCAGTATTATAGTAGTTATATTCTTGTACATAGGAGCAGTATTATATTAGTTATATTCTTGTACATAGGAGCAGTATTATAGTAGTTATATTCTTGTACATAGGAGCAGTATTATAGTAGTTATATTCCTGTACATAGGAGGCAGTATTATAGTAGTTATATTCTTGCACATAGGGGCTATATTATAGTAGTTATATTCCTGTACATAGGAGGCAGTATTATAGTAGTTATATTCTTGTACATAGGAGGCAGTATTATAGTAGTTATATTCTTGTACATAGGAGCAGTATTATAGTAGTTATATTCTTGTACATAGGAGCAGTATTATAGTAGTTATATTCTTGTACATAGGAGCAGTATTATAGTAGTTATATTCTTGTACATAGGGGCAGTATTATAGCAGTTATATTCTTGTACATAGGAGCAGTATTATAGTAGTTATATTCTTGTACATAGGAGCAGTATTATAGTAGTTATATTCTTGTACATAGGAGCAGTATTATAGTAGTTATATTATTGTACATAGGAGGCAGTATTATAGTAGTTATATTCTTGTACATAGGAGCAGTATTATAGTAGTTATATTCTTGTACATAGGAGCAGTATTATATTAGTTATATTCTTGTACATAGGAGCAGTATTATAGTAGTTATATTCTTGTACATAGGAGCAGTATTATAGTAGTTATATTCCTGTACATAGGAGGCAGTATTATAGTAGTTATATTCTTGCACATAGGGGCTATATTATAGTAGTTATATTCCTGTACATAGGAGGCAGTATTATAGTAGTTATATTCTTGTACATAGGAGGCAGTATTATAGTAGTTATATTCTTGTACATAGGAGCAGTATTATAGTAGTTATATTCTTGTACATAGGAGCAGTATTATAGTAGTTATATTCTTGTACATAGGAGCAGTATTATAGTAGTTATATTCTTGTACATAGGGGCAGTATTATAGCAGTTATATTCTTGTACATAGGAGCAGTATTATAGTAGTTATATTCTTGTACATAGGAGCAGTATTATAGTAGTTATATTCTTGTACATAGGAGCAGTATTATAGTAGTTATATTCTTGCACATAGGAGCAGTATTATAGTAGTTATATTCTTGTACATAGGAGGCAGTATTATAGTAGTTATATTCTTGTACATAGGAGGCAGTATTATCGTAGTTATATTCTTGTACGTAGGGGTCAGTATTATAGTACTTATGTTCACCTACATAGTAATATTATAGTTGGTGTAAAAAGTGCATACTGGTTAATTGTGTCATTTCCCTTCCCCCACTCCCTCAGTGGGATGACTTCGGCTTCTGTATATGACATCTCTGCAGTGCAGTAGTTTTATACATACCTCAGTATAGAGCTGGTTGCTTATATATCTTCCATTCATCTCACTGCAGGATACATGAAATTTTCGTGCATACAATGAGGCCCTGGCTGCTGTGCGGTAACTGACACTGCGCAGGATATCCTCATACACCGCTACATTCTGGACGCCTGGATAAGACAGACATTTCAGGGATTCCATGCTACAGTGAGGTCTGGGTATCTGATTCTATTAGAAAGACCCATTACCTGTAATTCGCAGACTCCGGGAGCTGTTCTCGGTCTCAAGCCCGCGCTGCCATGCGGAGGAGACATCCAGGGACAGGCTTTCATATTCTGGGTTCAGATCCTCCCCCACGACTCCTATCTCACATCTCTCCAGGGCGCACTCAATTCCATCAGGAGACTGCACATCTAGATACACAGAGGCACAGGATGGAAAATCAATGCTGCAGATTTCACTCTTTGCAAAGGATAGGGTGAAACCTTCAGCAAATCTGATTTGGGCACAAATTTTTGAGGATTTTGCAGCAGATTTGAGGCGGAATGCACAAAGGATTTTTCCACCACAATTTACACCCCAAGCCAATAAGAGGCAGTGCAAGTTGGAGACCATAGGGTAGGATCTAGAGATGTCACCCACCTGATCGTGGAGCTCTTTCCAGCTTGTTGGGAGATACGTTATGAGAAACAGTGCAGGTAATCCTCAGGTCTGGAAATATAGGAACACCTAGGGGCCCCTGGAAGTCAGACACAGGGTGTGCTGACCGAGGGGACCCAGCTAGTTGGACCTGTGGAGCATCAGGCTGCAGTACCACAAGGTACCCATCTAGATCAGGTATAGTGAGACATCCCTCATCGGTGAGACACCTGGAGAAAGAGACACACAGAACTTAAAGGGTATGAGTGATTCACCTAATCTTAAAAAAATAGCAAGCAGCTTAGAGGATCTGGAGAGTTTTCTCAGGTACTTGATAAGATTATGGTGCTCTGCTTTTTTCAGTACTGACCATTGTTCTCCTATTTAATCCATCTACTTGTAGAAATCTCAGCTACCTCTTGCCACCACTAGAGGGTGATGTGTAGAGAGCTTGGCTCCTACAGAGCCCTCTAGTGGTGGCAATAGGTATGTATAAATAGGGCACAACTGGAAAAGACGCTTTGTACTAGAGAAACAGCCAGAACTAAGTATTTTACTACTTACGACCTCACATGCTGCCATATACAATGACATCAAGATGCAAGTGATTGAATTACTACCCAAAAAATTGATAGACCAGACAAGAGATCTGTTCCAAAGTCTTCTTCATATTATGTCGTCTTCTGATAGTCAACATGGACTCTTCTATCAAAACCCAAGCCCATTTGATGATCTATTAGTCCTATGGTGGTCCAGTCCAACACTACCAGCCTCCCATTACAGCTGCAATTGCTACATCCATAGGGTATACCACAGAGGCGAATCAATTGGTCATGGTTGATCTAATGACGTTGGCCGTGTCCTGAGAGCACCCACCTCACTGTTGTCTGCAGTTTAAGGGGTCTCACCCCTGGTGTTGGAAACTGTAAAGAGTTGAGGTATTCTACATGCTGCAGAGCTCGGCTGAAGGACGGGGCATCATCCCCTTCCAGGGTCAATTGGGATTGAGCAGGATTGACATGGACCTGAGGAATGATGTGAAAAGGGTCTTATATTGACCACCCCATACTTGGGTGACAGACTATAGAATTCCAGTATATACTATATGTATGGACATAGTAATAAGTAATCATGGCATCTACCAATCTTATATCAGTTGCATTACCTTCATTCCTTTCCCAAGGCTGTCAAAGTCGGTGTATTGGAGGCCCTCCTTGCAGGCATATAGACAATCAATCACTTCCCGAGAATCCACTGTACCCAGGCGCAGGGACAGTCCAGAGACATAACCGTGCAGGAAACGGCCGACGGTGGAGCCTGAGTACAAGAAAGGTGAAGAAAGTGTGTCCTACAAGCTTCCAGCAGGAGAAGGCTGAGGACTTCTTCAACATGTTGCTACATCATGGGCACCATTGCCTAATGGGCGTTGTACAAGAATCTCACACAATGTCTGGGGCGCTCATATACATTGACCACCAACAGTTCCAGTTGACCAACGGTGACCACCAACTATATGGAGCGCACAGACGTCGGTGAAGTCTTTGGGCAACTACAATGGTAACAGAAGGGTCTTACAGCATTTCCACTACAGTATGTAGGGAAAGAAGAAAGTCACAATACCTAAATTACATGAAAATTGTATCATGTGACTTAATGAGCCAAAATTTCTGTTGCAAGTGGACTGAATTTTAAGCATCGTCTCCTGTGGACCAACAGTTTCCAGTTTGGGCTTCAGCCTAATGTAATGTGGCATTTTGGATCCTACCTGATGATCTTGATTAGAGATGAGCGAATTTCATATTTTGAAATTCGTTCGCTCTTCGTTTGGTGGTAAAAGCAGAATTGCGTTGTGGATTCCGTTACCACGGACCATAACGCAATTCTATCACTAGAGGCATTCCGTTATTCATTCCGTCATAATAGAAGTCTATGGGCTGCAAAACGGATCCGTCTAAAGGTATTCCCTTATGGATTCCATCATAGAATTGCGTTATGGTCCTTGGTAACAGAATCCAAAACGCAATTCTGCTTTTACCACCAAACGAAGCGTGAACGAATTTCATAACATGAAATTCGCTCATCTCTATTCTTGATGTTTCACCATCATTCACTTTTACGGAAATCGTTAAAAGAAAACAACACATGTTTATAGCAGCACATTATACCCTAAATTTGTTATATCACTTCTCAGGGGTGGTGCCCACGGGTGGAAAACCCTTGAAGATAGCTATGGCCATGAGAGCTCCCATACAGTTGATCAGTTGCAAAACCGAAGGTGCCACCAACTATTTCTCAATAGAAAGTGTCCTAGAAGGGACAAGGGGGCTTGGGGGTGCAACCTCATCCAAATATCTAAAAGCCACTATCCGCTGATATAGATCTGGAATGCATTGACTCCAATGACCCCTTGCCTCAATGTCTCTATGATGTATTGGAACCAAGTAGGTCCATATTCAGGTTTCATTAGGGTTGTGAGTATTAAATATGTGGTTTGGGCTAAGGTGGGTTCTGTAGATATGAGTGAGGCACATGTGAGGAGATGTGGGTACAGGTTGGATAGGTTAGATCCATGCAGAACCTACATGTACTCCACTCTTTGCACCTATCTTTCTAGGATTCCTAAACTCAGTTTCTTTATTATTGTTTTCCATCACTCCTTACCCGTCCAGCAGCCACCGATCATCATCCTCGCCTGGCGCTTCGGAGAAGTAAGGGCTCCATTATCATGCATGAGTGCAGGGTCATAAGTCACCCCATCTACATACAAGGATACAGTCGGGAACTCAAGGCTCAGAGCATAATGATGCCACTCCACGTCACAAACCTGAGAGAAACAAATGACATGTAGATTGAGGTAATGGGTCCAAATGCGATGGACAATGTTAAAACAAGCATACAAGCAAGCAAAGAGGTTGAAGGAAAGAAGATAAGTGCTGGGTAAGAGAGCAAGAAGGATCTAAGGCGGGGAGTAAAGGAGGAGGTAGGGAGGAGGTACGAGTAAGGGTGGCGGAAAGCTACAATTCTGCTTGTAAAATTCAATGTTATAAGGCAGGCCCTATTGTGCTGACCACTGCCTGTTGACTAGAGTCTTTTACAGTCATCAGCCAAGGAATAACTGGCCTCCCAATGGCATAAATTGAATCTTTGCAAAATGGTAGCATGTAACCCAAGATGGGTTTCGGTAAGTGAGGCAAGAGGATAAGTGAGGAAGAAGAGAATATGGGAATTGTAGGCGAGGATGAGAATGGTTGTCAGGGTAAAGAGGAAAGAAGAGACAACTTGAGAAGGTGGAGGAAATGGATGAGTAGCTAAAGGGAGGATAAGAGTAGATGAAGAGAAGGGATGAGTCGGTAAGGAAACTAGAAGAGTTATGTGTGGATAAGGTGGAGAGAAGAAATGGGATGGTTAGGAGAGAAGGAAGGAACAGGTCAAGTAGACATGAGCAATGAGTTGGTAAGGTAGGGAGAGGAGGTGACCTGAGAAGAAGGAGAGAGCAAAGGAACTAGTATGTAGGTAAGGAGAAAAAGAGAAGACTGGAGAAGATGGAGATGATAGGTGAGTAGGTTAGCAGACAAGGTTAGCAGGTTAGAAGAGAATGGAAGAGTTGTGAAGGCGGAAAAAATGGGAGAGTGAAGGGACTCGAAGGTAAAGAGGAAAGAGTAAACAACTGGAGAAGGACAGGAGATGGAAGAGGACCTAAGGGGGGAAGAGTAGGTAGGGTTGGAGATGAGTTTTGATAGATAAGGTTGGTAAGATGAGAGGGACAGGTGGAGTTAGGAAGGATGACGGAATGAGAGAGTGAAGGAGGAAATGAGTAGGTTAGGAGAAGGGATAGCTAGATAATGAGTGTTGAGTAGATAAGGTAAAGAGCAGAGAACAGAAGATGCATTTAGAAGTAGGACATTGGAAATGGACGGGTTAGATGAGAAAGAAGAATGAAAAGTTACAAAGAAAACATGATAAGAAAAGGAGAAAAATAAATAAGCGGTAAGAAGAAAAGAAGAGATTAAGAGGAAGCAGAGAATATTTAGCAGGTATGATAGAAGAAGGGATAAGAAGATAAGTAGAAGGCAAGGAATAAGTAATTAGGATGAAGAGAAGGAACTAGCAGGAGAAGAGGAGGAGGACTGAGGGAGCAGGGATGGAGGACAGAAGGAGTGAGCCGGGACTGTGGAGGGTCGATAGTAATGCAGGTTACATCTGTGCTGGGAGGGAACCACCGACCAGTATAGGAGGACAGGAGAACAGGCTGACACAATAGACACTAAGAGAAAATAGGCCAAAAAGGAGAAAAGCCAGGCCTAGGGGCAGGGAGCCATGCTGTGAGCAGGTGGCATAGCAACATGCCAGGCTTCTCCCGTCCATCTCCTCCCCCACACCTACAAACGCTGTGCGGACCACATTCTCTTCTTCTGGGTTCTGATGACTACAAATGAATCTAATGAGGCGTGAAAAGAGGCACTGAAGTCACTGTACCCCAGGCTGGTGCCTCTTCTGGTTTACAAAATACACAAGAACTGAGACTGTGGACGAGAGGAGAATGAAGGAAGGTGAAAGAAAGGAGAAATATCATAGGGAGGAGGGTGAGATAAGAAGAGAGAGATAAGCTCGTATGGAGAAGCCATTCATTACAGCATAGAAAGCAGAAGTCATCATCAGAAAGGTGTCAGTCCATGTCCAGATCAGTCAATGTCCAGATCAGTCAATGTCCAGATCAGTCAATGTCCAGATCAGTCAATGTCCAGATCAGTCAATGTCCAGATCAGTCAATGTCCAGATCAGTCAATGTCCAGATCAGTCAATGGCCAGATCAGTCAATGGCCAGATCAGTCAATGGCCAGATCAGTCAATCGCTATGCCAGATGTTCTCGCTACTTTGTAGCAACAATGATGGGCTGTAGACCTTGTACAACTCCAATAGGTGCAACTTGAGGCAAATACCCTTTGGTGGCTGCAAAGATTGCAACTGCTGCATCCCATAGAGAACAGAGAAGACAGCATGAGACGCAAAGGGTCAACTATAGATATCCTAACCGGCCACTTATTGATTTCAATGGGAATGGCGCAATGCTTCCATGGAGGCCAACGCTTGAAGCCTCAGGAGCCAGGAGGAAAGTTCCCTGGCATAACCTAGAGTCAGACTACAGAAGTGAAGTGCAGCATACAGAAGAAGCTAAGCTATGCAGCCAGCCTGTCAGTACAGCAGATTCAGAGAGAAACAGATAAGGCAGAGTGGAGTTTGCCTGCCAATTTCATGCTAAAGCCTGCTGGAACCAAGACGAAGCCTGTAAAGTGTGTTGGAGAACGTTTATGCAGAGTAAAGCTGCCATTGAACTTCATCTCAAGGTCTGGACTCAAGTTATTATTTTATGCCTCAATTATTCCCTCTATTTTTTTGCCTCGGAGCCAAAGCCTGGGGTCCAGCGGTATCCAGGTAGGAGCACCGTGACACACATAAAGATACATTTTAGGCCGCAACATACCACTCAGCATTTCCTATACCTGGGATGCGCGACATAGAGGGCCCTAGGGGGAGGCGCCCGTTGCACTTCATTTCCCCTGTGGAGAAACACTAGCTGCTAGGTTCTCCTACACATTACAGCTGATCCCCTGTGAACATCGTATCATTTAAAGGTTAAAGTCAAATAGGACGACCCCCCTTAAAGGGAATCTGTCACCAGTGACCTCCTTATCAAACTAAATAGATGTGTTTTTTCCTTTTGTTGATCCGACGCTCTGTCCCCGAATTATGATACTTTTCCCTACTATTCAAATTAGGCCTTTGGTGCAACGAGGGCGTCACCGTTGCTCTTGTTGCACCCAAGCTTCACTTCTTTCTGTGGCTACACGGTGATGCCCTCATCTGCATATTAGGAAAAAGTATCATAACTCTGGAATGGAGTCGCGGATCAGTAAAATAAAAACAGCATTTTAATCAGGTAAAAATAATTTTGTCTATGCACACAACTTGATACGGTCGCTGGGGACAGATTTCCTATAAATTGCATCCACATCCTGTGATGTTGGAAATGGTATTTGCCCATGTGCATATTATTGCAATAAACCTGCTTGTATGCTAGAAAACTGCACATTAATCAGTCTCCCAAAATGCACTGCCAACCCAAATCGCTCCCTCTTAAAGGGTCATATAAGATTAGAAAAACATGGCTGTTTTCTTTTATAAACAGCACCACCCCTGTCCGCAGGCTGTGTCTGGTATTGCAGCTCGGATCCATTGAAGTAAATGGGACTGAGCTGCATTACCACACACAGTCCACAAGGTGGTGCTAACAAGATGCTTCTCTTTGCACACACAATTTTTGTATAGGTGTGGCGGTGTTTTTTTGGAAGATAGCAGCCATGCTTTTGCAATCCTGGAGCGGAGGTCATAGAGGAAGGTAAGTGTGCAGGACTTGGCACCCAGAGCCTCTGCCTATGGTACCTGGCGGAATAACCTATTGCTTTGCGTAGTGCCAGGGAGAACAGTCATGCGGAAGTTGTTTTTCCTGTAAATTGCCTCTCAGTAAGGGCTCATGCACACGACCGTATGTATTATGCGGTCCACAAAAAATACGGATGACGTCCATGTGCATTCCGTATTTTGCGGAACCGAACATCTGGCACCTAATAGAACAGTCCTATCCTTGTCCGTAATGCGGACAATAATAGGACATGTTCTATTTTTTTGCGGAACGGAAATACAGACATACGGAAACGGAATGCACATGGAGTAACTTCCGTTTTTTTGCGGACCCATTGAAATGAATGGTTCTGCATACAGTACGCAAAAAAAAAACGGAACGGCCACGGAAAGAAAATACGTTTGTGTGCATGAGCCCTAATGGAGTGATTTTTCTCTTAGGAGTATATTAGGGAATTTTAGAACAGACACGGAGGCTTCGTATTGCTTTTCTCTTTCTTTATTAAAATATAGCAGCAAGCACACAGGAAGAGAAAAAAGTGCCCCTGTAACCTAGGCAACCAGCCACTCCCCCGGACTAGCCGGTATAAGAGTCAGCCCCAACCCATAGTCCTCCTCTTTCTTGCTGCTCACAGGAAGATAAGTACCTGATTTGTGTGCTGTTGTTTTTTCTGATGTGTACATGTAAAGGATTTTTCCCACAGGGATCGCGGTTTAATTCCCTCACTTGTCGGCGTCCCCCTGTGCGTTGTTTCGCCAGGGGGATCCCTTATTTGCCTTATTCTAGCCACCTTATCGCTCCGGTAATCGCTCCCCTGTTGCGGCCGCTTCCCTGCCCCATCTTGTGCCTCGCTGCGGCTCTGGCAGTTGCGCCGGAAGTCTCGCGAGATTTCGGCCGTACGCGCCTCCCGCTGCCCCGTTCTCTCGCGTGACTTCGGCGGCCATTAGCTTCAGTCGCCTGCGACCTGCTGTGCCCTGCGGACCCTGCTCCTTGCTGTGTCAGGTTTTTTCTTAGTGAAGTGGCCACATTAGGACCCTTAATATGTCCTCCCCGGCGATTAACCCCCCTTCTCCTGGGGACACCGCTCCTCCTGCTGCCCAGCCCATTCCACCTTCTGGGGTGCCTACCGCATCTCCCCCCCACATGGATCCGGCCCCTGATGCCGCATCCTTGCTCCAGAAAGCAGTAGCGGAGGCCATTGCCTCGGCTATGGGCTCTATGTCAGCCACCATCTCTCACACTTTATCCCAGGCGCTCCGGGCCCACTCCGGTGATGCGCAGGTCGCACAACTTGCGACCCCTGATCCCTCCCCGTCCACCTCCAGGTGCGACGACCAACTAGATACTCAGGCCTCCAGAACCCCTTTGACTGGTGACTCGTCTCACCCACAGGATAGCGTGCCTCAGACACGCAAAAGAGCCTTACCACGCCAGGCGGAACGGGCGCGGCAGTGGAAATGCGCCAGAGCGCAATTTGAGAGCGACTCCGACTCAGAAATCGGGTCTAGTGAGGAGGCTGAGGATGAGTACGTATTTGACTCCGGGGACGCCACAGACACTGAGGGCCCGGGTCCGTCGGATCCCTCGCCCCTAACCGCACGACCTTCTGGCGCTTCATCCACCCTTCCGGTTGCTCAGGAAGGTGCGCTTCTAGACCCTTATGGGGACCCGCTTTTTGACCCTGACGCTTTACACCACCCCAGGTCGGCGGAATGGCTCCCTGCAGACCATGTTTCCAGTTACCTGGAAAATTGGGTCTGTCGCCCGCTTAGCAAAGCGGCGCGTAATAAACTAAAAGCTGAATGCCCCAGGCCCATCGTCCCTAATAAGGTGTGTGACACCCCCACCGTTGACCCCAAGATGACGCAGTTTCTTGCGAAACTTGGCTGGAATCCGCGTAAAGGACTGGATTCTGCGTTGAAGGCCTGTCAAGACAAGCTGCTTGACATTTTTGGACCCCTGGCTAAGTTATTTGACTTGGCGGAGTCCGCGCGGGCCGAGAATAGGCAGGTGGACCCGGAAGACCTCCGAGGTTGGGTACAGCGGGCGATATGTATTGCGGGTAGTGTCAATACCTCGCTCTCCATAGAGAGGCGCAAGGCC
This sequence comes from Bufo gargarizans, assembly GCF_014858855.1. Lineage (NCBI taxonomy): Eukaryota > Metazoa > Chordata > Amphibia > Anura > Bufonidae > Bufo > Bufo gargarizans. The sequence goes on from NC_058085.1 coordinate 362,861,424, forward strand.
ATACTCTTTAAAATTGAGCCCAAATTGGCGAATCTCGCCCTAACTGAACCGGGCAAAGACGCCCAGGGCCTCTTATTTGGAGACTCTTTTATAAAAGACCTGGGTCGTTATGTGGGTGCCTTCACAGCCTTAGATAAGGCGCAGTCCTCCATGAGGAAGGTGTTTCAGGGACGGGTCTCTTCCAGGGCCGGCAGTGTCAGGGGCCGCCTGTCCGGCCGTTCGTCCTATCAGGCCCGTACCGGGGGCCGAGGCTCCTTCTCCCAGCCAACGGGTTACCAAGGTTCCTCCTACCAGGACTCGCGCCAACCAACCCCGTTCTTCCCCTCCCGTGGAAGACCTTGGCGCTCCAGAAGTTTCAGGGGCACTCCCGGATCAAGACGTCCGTATGGTAAGACTGCCGCTTCCTCGTGTTTCTTTCAATCCACCTGTAGGGGGCAGACTCCATCATTTTTTCCCTGCTTGGCAAGCCATTACATCGGACAGCTGGGTCCTGTCAACAGTCTTGGGCTTCCAGATAGAATTGATCTCCTCCCCGGACCGCATCCCGCACCCCCATCCGCTAAGTCTTTCCGCGACGGACCGCGCCTTGGTCCAAGAAGAGCTCTCTACCCTTTCAACGAAAGGAGCCGTGGAACCTGCGCTCGCCTCCTCCCCAGGAGTGGTAAGCAATATCTTTCTGGTCGAGAAAAAGGGAGGTCAGATGCGTCCGGTTATCAACCTCCGAGCCCTGAACACTCTGGTGCGCTACAGGCATTTCAAAATGGAGGGCATCCACCTCCTGAGGGACCTTCTTCTGCCGGGGGATTGGATGGTCAAGCTGGACCTCCAAGACGCGTATCTTACGGTCCCGGTTGCGCCCCTCTCCCGAGACCTTCTCAGGTTTCTCTGGAACGGGGAGACCTGGCGCTTTACTTGTCTGCCCTTTGGTCTCTCCTCCGCCCCTTGGGGCTTTACCAAACTCCTGCGACCGGTTGTGGCTTGGCTTCGGGCCAGGGGTGTCCGTCTCATTGTGTATTTGGACGACATCCTGCTAATGGCCCGGAGCAGGAGCCTGCTCCTGTCTCACCTTCGTTGGGCGACAGATCTTCTTTCACAACTGGGGTTTCTGATCAATTGGGAGAAGTCTTGCCTGGTACCGTCCAGACGCATGGAGTTCCTGGGGTTCCTGGTGGATTCGGAATCCGAATCTCTCAGCCTCCCGGTCCAGAAGGTGCGAGCCATTCGCAAGGAGTTGCAACGTACCTTGCGGCGCCCTCAGGTTTCCCTGCGGCAGTTAGCCCGCATAATTGGTCTCCTTTCTGCATCCATACAGGCGGTTTTTCCCGCACCCCTCCACTATCGGGCTCTTCAACGCTTGAAGATCGCCCACCTCCGGGGGGGTGCCTCCTATGCGGATGTCATCTCGTTGGATGTCGAGACTCGAGACGAGCTTTCCTGGTGGATCCACAACCTGTCGGCCTGGAACGGCAGGGCCATTTTCGGGTCTCGCCCGGAGTTCACTGTGGACTCCGATGCCAGCCTTCTCGGTTGGGGTGCCCACTGCGAGGGGGTGTCCACGGGGGGTCTTTGGTCCCTGGAGGAATCCAGCCTCCATATCAATGCCCTGGAGTTGCTAGCCGGGTCCTTTGCGATCCGGAGTTTCACGTGCAACAAAGTGAATGTTTGCATTCGCCTACGGATGGACAACGTGTCCGCCGTGAGGTATGTCAATCACCTGGGCGGCACTCGTTCCGCTTTGCTAGCGCGTTTGGCGAAAGATTTTTGGAACTACTGTTTCTCCAAGAATCTGGTGGTCCGGGCGGACTACCTTCCGGGCCTCCACAACACCGAGGCGGATTGGAGCTCTCGTCATTGGGCGGACTCCAGCGATTGGAAGCTCAACGTGGAGGTTTTCTGCGGTATCTGCTCTCTCTGGGGTTCCCCGTCTATCGACCTTTTTGCGTCTCGGCTCAATGCCCAGCTCCCGCGTTTCTTCAGCTGGAGGCCGGATCCTGCGGCGGAGGCCGTAGATGCGCTTCTCCAGGACTGGTCCAGCGGGTTCCTGTATGCCTTTCCCCCTTTCGCGCTCATTCCCAGAGTTCTCCTTCAGGTCAGGCACCAGTCGGCCGAACTGGTGTTGGTAACCCCGCTTTGGAGGTCTCAGGCGTGGTTCCCTCAGCTCCTCGAGCTGACGGTGGATGTTCCCAGGTTGTTGCCAGCCCTTCCAGATCTGCTGTTGGACCCCCTCGGTCAACTTCACCCGCTTCTGACGGAGGGTTCCCTGTCTCTGCTGGCCTGGAGGATCTCTGGATCTCCGGTGACCTCCAGGGTCTTCCGGGCTCGACTAGACGCCTACTGGCCAACGCTTGGGCCCCTGGCACTAGACGTGCATATCGTTCCGCCTGGAAGTCTTGGGCTGGTTGGTGCGTGGGAAGGGACGTGGATCCCATATCAGCACCTGTGTCAGCCGTCCTTAGTTTCTTGACGGCCTTGTTTGAGGAGGGCCGGGCTTATCGGACCATCAACGTTTATCGGTCTGCCATTTCCTCTTCCCACCAGGGGGTCGGGGGTCGCCCGGTCGGGCAACATCCTCTTGTGTGCCGGCTTTTGAAGGGCGCGCGACTGTCTCGTCCCCCTAAGCCGAAGTATTCTTCTACCTGGGACGTGTCATTGGTATTGTCACTTTTCTCGTCCTGGCCTTCTAACTCGGAGCTTTCCTTGCGCCACCTTTCGGCCAAACTGGTCTCCCTACTGTGCTTGGTGTCTTGCAGACGGGTTTCCGACGTTCAGGCTCTGGATTTTTCGGCTCGGTCCTTTACGCCCGAGGGGGTGTCCTTTTCGGTTTCTAGGCGCACGAAATCCTCCTCTCGTACTATCTCTTACCCGGCGTTTGCGGCCCGGCCTGACTTGTGTCCGGTTGCTTGTCTCCGCGAGTACGAGGTTAGAACTCTAGCCCATCGCTCTTCTGCCTATCCGAATCTTTTTCTGGCCTGTCGCGCCCCCTTTGCCCCTGTTTCTTCCACCACTTTGGCTCGTTGGGTCAAATGGGTGCTTTCGCTTGCGGGGGTGGACACTTCCACCTTCTCGGCTCATTCCACGCGCAGCGCTTCGGCCACGGCCATGTTGACCTCTGGGGCTCGGTTACAGGATATCCTTAGGGCGGCTGATTGGTCGCGGGAATCTACGTTCCGGGATTTCTATTTCCGCCCGTCTCCTCATGTTTTTTCTGCGGTGGTCATGCAGCTTTGAACTTGCAATACGAAGCCTCCGTGTCTGTTCTAAAATTGTAGGATTTTACTAGTTATACGACGTAAAGTCGTGATTTTAGTAAGACACGGAGGCGAGTATTGCCCTCCCTATATATTTTTCTGCTCCCACCCTTTTTGGGTCTTGGGTATGGTAAGTACTCCTATGTTTGTGATATATGGTTATTGCTGTCATTGTCTGTATGCCGATTACATGCCTGGTGTTTTCTTCCTTCCATAAATGGACGGTGATGTGATTCTTTTGCTCTACCGATTGCATGCCTCAGACATTCCTTCATTGGTAGGATGGTGTCAAGTCACCGTGTTTGTGTCGTTTGCCTTAGGTTGATTCACCCGGAAGTTGCAGTTCCAGATGTACCTCCAGGATTTACAGCTCCAGTTGTTCCTTCGGTTTCGCTGTCTGGCGGTTGGCTCTTTGTTGACAAGACGCTCCAGGACTGTTCGTGTTCTAGTTGAGGCGGTCCAGGATCGGGCACGATGAGTAGAGTTTCGTTGTTCCGGATTGTTGGTTTCTTCCTGTTCGTTAGGAGAAGTTACAAGAAAGAGGAGGACTATGGGTTGGGGCTGACTCTTATACCGGCTAGTCCGGGGGAGTGGCTGGTTGCCTAGGTTACAGGGGCACTTTTTTCTCTTCCTGTGTGCTTGCTGCTATATTTTAATAAAGAAAGAGAAAAGCAATACTCGCCTCCGTGTCTTACTAAAATCACGACTTTACGTCGTATAACTAGTAAAATCCTACAATTGCTATACTGTCTATGCGATTTACAGTAAGTAACTGCAGCGGTCACAAACAGCCTTCTTCCTCGCTGTCCGTCTTGCCGCATCTCTTAACCGCAAACCCTTCTTGGCACACGCGCCCCGTACATGGAATATTCATACCTGCCCAGAAGATGCTTATATTCACACCGACATGTGCAGAGAAGTCAGAAGCAACTGCAGAGGCAATTACCATTGTACACAATCTGTTCATCAGCCGTATTCTAGCCAGATCCTTGCAGCAGCACAGAGTATTTCAGGAGATAACTGTGCAGCGAGGCAGTGACATAGCTCCAGATGAGACATCTGCAACCTGTGACTCTCCAGCCGTTGTGAAACTATCACCCCCAGCCGCACGTGGCCAGGGCATGCTGGGATTTGTAGTTTCCCGACTGCAGGGAAACCATAGGTTGCAGGCTCCTCTGACTTTAATGGGATATGCCAAGACCCAAGACGAAGGACAGGGGTCAGACAGGTGGCATTTCAGTCCGGAGGATTCATTGTTTCCATGCAGATAAGCAGTCAGAGTAGAATCTGTCAGCCAGCGGCACAGAGTGTTTCAGGAGAGGAGCGTGCTGATCCCTTGTGGGGCAGCAGCCTGTCCACCGATGTGATGATGTCAGTAAGGACAGGGCTGCATGTGACAGAGGAAGCGCCGTGAGGAGGAGAACTAGGATCAGAGTTCCCCAGCAGCACAGAGTATTTCAGGAGTGCACTGTGCTGACCTGAAAGGAAGTGTCATGATTTGAGGACAGAAATGGAATTATACAGTGGAAGGGTCAGAGTTCCTCAGCAGCACCGAGTATTTCAGGAGTGTATTGTGCTGACCTGAAAGGAAGTGTCATGATTTGAGGACAGAAATTGAATTATACAGTGGGACTGGGAATTATACAGTGAAAGGACTGGAGTTCCTCAGCAGCGCAGAGTATTTCAGGAGAGCATTTCATGAATGATCTACTGTAGGGATACAAAGCAGCACAGAGCATTTCAGGACAGCTGCGTGCTGACCTTGTGGGAAGTGAAAGTGTCGTGATCGGAGGAGAAGAGTGGAGACAAAGACTGAGGATTATGCAGTGGAAGGGTCAGAGTTCCTAAGCAGCGCAGAGTATTTCAGGAGTGCACTGCGCTGACCTCAGTGAGGACTCGGCTGAGTGTGATAAGGCCAGTGTCCAGGCAGTCTTATACCCCATAATCCATCCCTGTATACAGGACCTCATTAACCCTTGCATGCCTCTGCCTTACCTGTTCCAGCTTCCAGAGGAATTTGACAGGGTGGGAGCTGTCCAGGAGGGACCAATAGAGGAACGAGATCCTACAGCCGTGCACCGCCAGAGTGTAGTGCGAGAAGCTGCCGTCTGCGAGAAAGACATGAAAAAAGGGGTTATAACAAGAAAAAACCCTTTGTGGATCCTTCCTCAGTCATCAGCTGTTGCAAAACTACAACTCCCAGCATGCCCTGACCGCCACTGCTGGAGAGCCCATGTGCTCTTACCATTCTGGACAGTGTTGCACAGCAGCACCTCCTCTTCCTTCCCGCTTTTCCCTCCGCTGCCCCCTGCATGTTTCAGCCAGAAGGAGAGAGTCAGGTGATCAGCGGCTCCGCCCCCTGCAGGTAACCGCCCAGGAGGAACCTCCACTGATTGAGAACCATTGAACCAAAAGACCGGGCTACTGTCTTGTGTATCCTGTATGGGAAGGCTATGGGTCCAGTTAAATGTCGGGCTTGATGGGGGTAGTAGCTCCACATCCCCTGGGGCAGCTCCTAAAAGCAAGCAGAGGTATTAAAATGAAAAAAAAAAAAATTAACATATGACATCAGTAAAATTCTATATAGTTATATCTGTTTCTGGGAAAGCTGGGTGACAACTAATATGGACGCGTTAAAGCTCCAATATGTGTTAATCACCCAGCTTTCCCACAACCCTGAATAACAAATTAGCCAAATTTCTGCAGAACTATAGGAGGGATAATAAAGTACTGCAGAGCGGTATATTGTTTCGGAAAAGCTCGGTGACGGCCTATTGTCGGCAGCATCGGTTCAGGTAGGGGGTCCCTTCTGGGATGTATACTTATTGCTGGAAGGGTCCGCTGGAAATCCGTGGGAGAACCTGGCAGCAAGCGGTTTGTTTTTCTGCAGCGCCACCACTGGAGAAATAAAGTATTACACAGCGTCTATTGAAATCAATGAACTGGTTATGCTGGGTCCTCCAGAGCAAAAGACACTCTCTGTACCTCTCCTCTTTAGCCTGTGTAATAGATGAGGGTCCTGGACCGGACCCCCCCATAATAATATAATATTAATAATATGTAATAGATTCAGAGGTTTCATAGATAGCTCTTGGACTGTAATGCACAAGCTATATCTGGGCCCCCAGGGGCCCCATATATAACTCTGCCCTGTCTTTGGCTACCACTCCGCTGGCAAGCATATAAAGGGTTAGCGGTAACGGCCTAATTACAGCATAATAGGGGGGAATTACAGGCCCCACGGGCATCGCGTTACATGGCGTCGGACGTACCGCACAGCTTGCGCAATGATTTCTCGGAGTAGTTATCTCGGTCGCAGCCCTTGGCAATGTGACTCGTCTGGATTTCCACCGTGGCCTGAATACTCCAGATCGGCTCTTCGCAGGTCTCCAGGTGGATGGTGGGAAACAAAGCCAGGCTGCCGCTGCCAGGAACGTACTCGATGCGCTTGTTCCAGCCTGTCGGGGCAGAGAGCGGAGGTTTGAGCGGCGTCAGGACAACACAGGGCGAGAAATACACAGAGAGAAGCCAGGACCTGGCACCGTTGCATAACTACAACTCTCAGCGTGCCCAGACAGGCTTGGCTGTCCGGGCATGCTGAGAGTTGTGATTTTGCAAAAGTCTGGGAGACATGTGTAAATGGGGCTATAAACCCGAGAGCGGGCCCTATGGTGAAAATCAAAATGGGGCCCTTCCTGAACAGGAGAGTCCGTATCTTATTCAACCCCCACATCACTTGAGGAAGACAAGGGCCCCTGGGCCCCTAGCGGCACTGTTAGGCAAGCCCTGATGAGTGTGACTTTCTAGGGTCGATATTTCTAACACTTTCTAATATACTCGTTATAATTCCTCCCCATTACTAATATTTCTCTGCTTGCTGTCACTGAATGGGAACATTCTTGTTTGCATCCAGAAGCGTAAATCTGTATAGATCTCACAGCTGGTGGTTTGGCACAATTGCATCCACTTTACCTAACCCTAGGCTGATAAGGTTCAGGCTACGTCGTACATCAGCAGTTTTGATTGCAACAACTTTTTTTAGTCATTTTTGTAAAACCTTGCTGCACACTGGGTAAATATGGCCTAAAATGCGTCAGTCTGGGCGTCGGGCTGTTCAGCTGCTGGTACTGTATGCAGGATTGTGGATTGTTTAGACTGGATGCAACTGTAGCAAACCCTCTGCTGTATGGAGCGTTATCAATAGTCATTGTGCACATTAATGGGCCATTGTGTCAGGACCCGTGTATCAGTGCGGTATGTGCCAACGTCCCATTGTTCTGGCCGTATACAGTCAGTGCAGCTATTGTTCTCTGGGCACTAACAATGGCCGTCATCCTGGGTCCCCAAGGGAATGTTAACAATGTGCAAGCCCAGTAGTCACCGTGCAATTCCACAAGATACCATGTCCTATGGAGAATGCAGAATAAATAAAGCTCGGCAGCTTTTCAATATGCTTTGCACATTTAATTTCTCACCATTTTCAAGATCTCTGCTTGCTTTGTTGACATTAAGAGACTATAAACCTGACCTGATCATGTCCAGATCCCCCAGGTGCAGAGCTCATTACAGTGGATCAGCTGGGTAGATTGGACAAATGATCAACCTATGGAACGAAAGAATTATTCCATTCACAGACAGCAACCAGAGATATAGAAAAGGTTAAAGGGGTTGTCCCAGAAAACCAGCACCTGAATACTTTTGTACTTTTGCATGTAATTAAAGGGTTTCTGTCACCAGAATTAACCCTAATGTCAGCAGACCCTAACTCTGCTAATCTTATGCTTATAGATGCCCCCGTTACTGCACTAGTTTAACTAAGTAACGGGGGCATCCATAAGCATAAGATTGAGTCACTCATTGACTTTAAAAATAGCCAATGAGTCACTGAATAAAATCTGTGTAGCGCCACCTGCTGTTTTATTCTTTATCTTATTTCTTTGTCCCACTCACTGAGATGGTCGCACATGCTCAGCTTCATCCTTCAACTGCCTCCTGAGCTGTGATAGGGAGAGCATGGAAACGTCCCCTGAGCTGCAGCAGAATGGACACGCCCCTGAGCTGCAGCAGAATGGACACGCCCCCTGAGCTACAGCAGAATGGACATGCCCCTGAGCTGCAGCAGAATGGACACGCCCCTGAGCTGCAACAGAATGGACACGCCCCCTGAGCTGCAGCAGAAAAGACATGCCCCTGAGCTGCAGCAGAATGGACACGCCCCCTGAGCTGTCAGCTTGATATAAATCCCACTTCTTCACCCCGCTACTGTCTCTAATGGGCTAACAAAGCGTCATCTTGTGTGTTTATTTCAGGTCCACTACCCTGTGCATTCCTATTTCTAATGTACCTGTTATGTTCACATGTAATGTGCCTGGTTCACCTGCAGGTGGCAGAAAATATGGCAGAGCTACGGTTAAATAGAATGGAACCTTCTATTCCATTCTAACCCCCCTCTGGAGAGAAGTGGGCGAGTCCTCCTTCCTGCAGGAAGGGTGGGGTAGAAGTCCGAATAAGGGAACTTTCACACTTGCGTTTGAGGATTCCGTTGACGGAACTGCCTGCCGCATCTGGAAATTGGTATGCAAACGGATAGCATTTGTTTCCGGATCCGAATGCGGATACGGCTTACAAATGCATTGAAATACCGGATCCGTCTCATCTGGAAAAACAGATCTGGTATTCATTTTTTTTCACAGATTTAAAGGTCTGTGCATGCGCAAACTGGGAAACCGGATCCGGTTTTCCGGAACACTTGGTACCGGATCCGGCAATAATACATTTCAATGGAAATTAATGCCGGATCTGGCATTCCGGCAAGTGTTCTGGAATTTTGGCCGGAGAAAATACAGCAGCATGCTGCGGTATTTTCTCCAGCCAAATACCGTAAGAGTGACTGAACTGAAGACATCCTGATGCATACTGAACGGATTGCTCTCCATTCAAAATGCATTAGGATAAAACTGAAGCGTTTTATTCCGGTATTGAGCCCCTGTGACGGAACTCAATACCGGAAAACTTTATCGCAAGTGTGAAAGTACCCTTAGTCTAGCTTACCACCTGCTAGGGGAAGGAGGATGATCTGGGCACGTCTCTGCTGGACGTGCCCAGGCCAATCCAAGCCAGCTAGAGCACCTTCAGCTCTTCTGGATGTGGAGGCCACAGCTTAGAGCCTCAGGAGCCAGGAGAAGAAATCTCTGGCATAATTAAGAGAAAGACTATAAAGAGAGAAGTTGCAGCATAAAGAAGAAGCAAAGTTATACAGCAAGCCTGTCAGCACAGCAGAGCCAGAGAGCAACAGATGTAGCAGAGTTGAGTTTGCCTGCCAGAGTTTTAATGCCAAAGCCTGCTGGGACCAAGACAAAGTTTGAAGATTGTGTCTGATGAAAGTTTATCAAAGTAAAGCTGCTATTCAACTTCATCACAAGGTCTGGACTCAATTATTTCTTCAAATTCCTCAACTATTCCCCCATATTTGTCTGCTTCGGAGCCAATGCCTGGGGTCCCACCGTATCCAGGTAGGAGCACCGTGACACTCACTTACACTGGAAGGGACATTTTAGACCACCCTATACCACTCAGCCATTCCTACACCTGGGTACCACCACCATTACAAAGGGGGCATGGGGATGGGTGTTTGTTGCAAATGTGGAGCTCTCTGGATCCATGTGAGGTACAGGGCTGGTTCTAGCTTTGTTAGAAAGACATTGCCATGTACTATATGATGTCTGATTTTTATTTTTTACATTAGTCATGGGATCACCCCTTTGAGCATTGGAAAGAAAAAGTATTAGAAAGTTGCAGAGTTTTTTTTTACTTTGGTAAAAATACAAACACCCCTATGGTGTTACCTCTCCAGCTGGGTTTGCAGGTGGGCTTAACTTGGATCTCCACCTCCGCATCCTCCACAGCGCGCTTCTTCCCGCAGTCATACGCAGTGACCGTAAATCTGATCAAACGCTCACCGCTGGCCTGCAGGGGCTGCGTATTCTTTATATATCCTGCCAACAAGCAAAGCAAGCTATGCAATCCATATGGTCAAATTAATACAACATTAGGAGCCATTCATGAGTTTTTGGAACCTTCTATCAGTCATCCCATTGAGGAACATCACAGTGAGCCTTTCCCCAGCCTGAAACGGCTGATAATAGAGGACAATAGATATTTGATTTTGATGACACAGGGAATTTAGAGAAGATAGACTTTTGGCTTGGTGTCCACTGCAGCTGGGTCTGGCTGTTGACTTACCATCGTTATCGATTGTGAAGGGCACGTTGGGGGTGAGGATCTGGTAGAAGCAGACCTGGCTGTACTGAGGAGAGCAGTCCTGGTCCCACGCCTGCACTCGAAGGACCCGTTCATACATACGACCCTCAGTGACTGAAGCTCTGAAGACCTTCTCACCAAACACTGGGGCAAATTCATTGACGTCGTTGACTCGGACATGAACCGTGGCTCTGTTGTGGGCATCAAAGAGGGGAAAAAGTGAGCTACACACACAACACAGCGAAATGATAGTATTTATACCTGAACATAATCTCCAAGGCTGCTTCGAAGGTCACTTGGGACCAGAGCTGGATTAAGGTTGCTATAGGTCCCTGGGTAAAAAAAAACAACCTTTAATGCCAGACCTTTATCTCACCTCTGCAATCAAGACTTCACCTGACCCTTTACAGCAGCCATATATGGTAGAGGTGGCCATGCATGTCCATAGCTCTCTCCACTAAGGTTTATAGAAGTTATGGTGACAGCCAACAGGCCAAAGACTCCCACTGGACTACAAAAGACAAAGTAACATGCATACGTGACCACCTCTTTTCTGGCTTCCCCTTGTACCTCTCATTGAAGAAACCTGGTGGGTGTTTGGAACTTATTTTCATGTTAGTCAAACCAAAGACTTATCTAAAGGGAAGAGCAACCCATCTGTAGGTAGCTGTTTCAGGTTATTTCCCTTCATCAGTACTGAATGGGGTCCAATACAGGTCCAAGGTCAATGAATTTGGCTGGGTGAGATGGCCTAGTTGCAGCAAAGGTGGCGGGATGGGGGCTATGGGTTCTCATTGAAGAGCCCCAGTGGGTGTATGGAGACCTATCGTCCAGCCAACCAGTACCCTGATCTGTACTGATGGGGAGCAAGAACCGCCAAAAACAGCTGCCTACAATAGGTCGCTCTTCCATTTGGAGGAGTTGATGGATTTGCATAACCAAGAGCTTCAAAGGAAATAATGGAAAGCCTCTAGTGACCACATCTAACTACATTACAACCATGGGCATCATTCATGACAAAGTTTCTCTGCCATGGGTGACGGGGAAATATCCAAAAAGTTGCCCATTTAGCTTTTTCCCATTGAACGATAAAAGAAGCAATTATCTAAATTTTTGAGGTGGTGAGTGCTTCAGATGTTCTTCAAGTGATCTTGGTTCATCGGTCTATGGTTTAGTCAGATACAGATTTGCTCACTTGTGAGATTTCTTGCTGTTGCTCCCGTCCGGTCCCTCTCCACAGTCATGTGCCTGGATGGTGAAGGTGTGCTCTCTCTGGGCCTCACAGTCCACCGGACCCTTTGCTCGGATCAGACCTTCACCTGTTGTCCTATCTAGCACAACAGCTTCAAAGGGAGATCCAGCTCCATGAATCCGGAACCCACAGATTTCACCTGTGATAGGAAAGATAATTAATTTGAGATGCAATCGTACAGATCTGTGGTCTCCAACCTGTGGCCCCTCCGGTTGACATGCTGGAAGTTGTAATTTCACTACAGCTGGAGACCACTGCAATAGATCTTAATTCCAGCATTACATTGACCAGTACCTGCGTATCTCAACGGAGCATCTTTGTCCAGGGCGAAGAGAGGTGGATTGAGTAAGACCGTGTTATCGTTCTCCATGATGATCCCTTGGTACTGGGCTTCCATCCATGGTTTGTGTTTGTTACCTAGAGACAGATTTCGGATATTCCGTAATTAGAAGCTGGTTCAAAAGAGGCAGGATTATCTGTACATTGGCAACAGACAAGTTGTCTAGGGCCCCACTTTATAATCCCACCATGTGCAACTCAGTTCAAATCCAAGGAGGAGAAACCATTATATTCCCTCAGTTTTTCCTCCACGTCAATTGGATTTGTATAAAATTTGCTTAAATTTAAAACCCAGACCCCCTCAATATATTGAAACCATTATACTATTATTAGACCAGACCCCCTCAATGACCACAGACCAGATCCATGAATATATTTAGAACCCATATCTCCTATATTAATATCAGACCCCAGACCAAACCCCCTAAATATATTCTGAACCCATGTCTCAGAAATCTGAGTCTCACTTCCTTCTGGGATTCGTGTCCCCACCTATCCCTTGGTTGAACTTGATGGACGTATGTCTTTTTTTTAACCGTATTAACTATGTAACTATGTAATATCAGACCCCAGACCAGACCCCCTGAATATATTCAGAACCCAAATTTCCTGTATAAATATCTGACCCCTAAACAATATACAGCAGAAAGGGAAATCCAGCATCCATGGAACGAAGATCTTTATTGAAACATCTCAAAAACCAGAGAGGACAAACAATGTGTCTACGCGTTTCGGATCCATACACACTGATTCTTACTCACGACGTCGGAATAAGATTGTGGGGTGCTGATGTGTGTGCACGGCAGGCTGGAACCTAATGAAAGCCCCGGCCCTGCCTGCCTCGTATCCTAGCCGGTCGCGACTCTCTGGCGCAGCCTAATGGTGGATGCCAGAATAATACATTGCATTGCATAAGCAATGTATTATAGAAGAGATCAAAAGATTATCTATGTCCCTTGTGGGACTAGTAGATAGTTTAAAAAAAGGTTTAAAAAAGTTTTATTAAATAAAAAAATTCCAAGTAAAAAAATACACATTTTTCTATAAAAAAGAGCTTTTCAATGGAAAAAATTGCTAAAATAAAATTCCCTTCATCTGTTTGGCAACGGCGTGTCCGCAATGACCTGCACTACACAATTATCATGTACTTTATCCCGTATGACGAATGCTGTAAAAAAAAGCAAAAAAAAAAAAAAAAACAATTCCAGTTTTGCTTATTCACCACCAAAATAACAAAATAAAATGCAAACAAAAAATGTTATGCAGCCCAAAATGATCCCAAAGCAAAGAAGAACTCGTCCTGTAAAAATGAAGCCCTCAAACAGCTCTGCAGAACGAAAAATAAAAAAGTTTTTGGTTTTGGGAGGCAGCAATTATTTTTTTTTTAAGGATTTTTATTGTGCAAAAGTATTAAAACATAAAAAACTATATGTATTTGCTATCACTGTAATTGTACTGATTACAGAGAATAAAGTTCTTGTACTATTTATGCCAAAAAATGAACACTACAAGGTTTATAAAGGAAAAACCCAGTGTCAGTAATGCTGTTTTTTCCCATCCCCTCAAGAAAGAGCTGATAAAAGGTAACGAATAAGTCATGTGTACCCCTCAAGAAACAAGCCCTCATATAGCTATTGGAATGCAGCAATGAAAAAATGCAAAAAAAATCGCTTGGTCACTAAAGTTCAAAACAGGCTGGTCACTTAGGGGTTAAACCCTTTGCACCCTGGTTGTAACTGTACGCCTGAGGTGGGCAAGGTGTGTATGGAGCGGGCTCATGGTCTGTGTCTGCTCCATAAACAGCTGACACCCGTCTGCAGAGCCCAGAATCAGAGATGACTCCGATCCTGGCCGTTTAACCCCTTAGATGCTGCAGTCAATAGCGACCGCGACACATGAGAAGTTAGACAGAGAGAGAGAGAGAGGACTCCCTCTGTCCTCCAATCAGAGCCCCTGCAGCAAAATTGTGGGTTTCTAATTGGCTACTATGACAGCCTAGAACCCTGTGAAGACTCCCAAGCCTGCCATAGCATGCTGCCTGTTAAGTCCTGCCTGCAGTAATATTCTATTGCAGTCTATGGTGCAAGTGATCAGAAGAGCTCATGTTCAAATCCCCAAATCCCCTAGGGGGACTAAAAGGGACAGTAAAAAATGTAAAAAGATGTAAAATAAAAATATTGAAAAATAAAATCATTCCACTTCCCAATGATACATATAAAATAAAAAAATAAAAAATCAGTTTATGTGTCACCGTGTCCGAAAATTGTAATATAAACAGATTTATAGTAAAAGAATAATGTCAGAATCCAAATATGGAAATGCAAAGAAAATATAAATTTCTTCAAATATTTTCATTTTTCTTTAAACTAGTAAAACATAAAAATTCTATAAATTTGATATCTCTGTAATTGTATTGGGCAGAAGAATACAGTCGTCATGTCATTTTTGGTGCAGCGTGAAAACCATAGCTCTACACTTTGTGTATGCACAGCTGACAATGATCCTGAAATTGCCGGAATTGTCTAAAATTTTCAGATCCCAACAAATTCCTCTTGTCCAATTCATGTCCAATTTATGTAAACCCTGCCCAGACATGGGGGCTTGTACATTCAGCATTCAGTGGTTATTATGGCTCAGAGAGTTTGCACGGGCCACTAATACCGCCGTACTTGAGCCCTTTGCATATAGGCTATCCACTGACAGCAAGCAGAGAAGGCAAAAACGTTGGGGAATTGCAACACCAAATATATCAGAAAGGTATGTGACTATTATTTGTCATTTATTTTAAAATACAACAACAAAAAGCACAAATGCAGCACATTATAGGAGGCCTGTACCCTGGGGCGGTCGTCTTTGGCCAGCAGGCAGGTCTCACAGTTATACATGTAGGGCTTGCATTCAGTTTTGCAGGGGAGATCAACCACCTCCCATCGATGTTGGCCTGAGGCCTAGATCAATCCCTGGCCTCACAGAAGCGCGGCTGCCCGTCACTTTGGCATCCGTCCCAGATAATGTACTTTTAACAAAATACAAATGGTGGCAGCGGCGGTGTTTTTCAGCAGCGTCATTTTTCCACGTCTAATTTTTGTGCGCTTCTTCATAGGGTCTGTTTATCCCATAGGTAGGTGACAGTGCCACTGTATAGAAGGGCAAATTCCCTGGCACTTCTACCACCCATGTGGATGATTCACTGGTGCTTCAGAATCACCAAATTTAGGCACCTCAGGCCTCATGGCGGTAGTATTTGGACATTCTTTGTGACACTTCATGGTGATATTATGCTGGACCTGTATGACATTATTATTTGTGTAATATATAGTGATATTATGTGAACACTGAATGGCGGTAGTATGTAGGCACTGTATGGCGGTAGTATGTAGGCACTTCAAGGCGATATTATGTTGGTCCTGTATGATATTATTATTTGTGTAATATATTGTGATATTATGTGAACACTGAATGGCGGTAGTATGTAGGCACTGTATGGCGGTAGTATGTAGGCACTTCAAGGCGATATTATGTTGGTCCTGTATGACATTATTATTTGTGTAATATATAGTGATATTATGTGAACACTGAATGGCGGTAGTATGTAGGCACTGTATGGCGGTAGTATGTAGGCACTTCAAGGCGATATTATGTTGGTCCTGTATGATATTATTATTTGTGTAATATATTGTGATATTATGTGAACACTGAATGGCGGTAGTATGTAGGCACTGTATGGCGGTAGTATGTAGGCACTTCAAGGCGATATTATGTTGGTCCTGTATGACATTATTATTTGTGTAATATATAGTGATATTATGTGAACACTGAATGGCGGTAGTATGTAGGCACTGTATGGCGGTAGTATGTAGGCACTTCAAGGCGATATTATGTTGGTCCTGTTTGACATCATTATTTGTGTAATATATAGTAATATTATGTGAACACTGCATGGCGGTAGTATGTAGGCACAGTATGGCTGTAATATGTGGACACTTCATGGTGATATTATGCTGGTCCTGTATGACATTATTATTTGTGTACTATATGGTGACATTATGTGAACACTGCATGGCTGTATTATTTTTCCATTGTATGGCACTATTTGAGCACTGTATGACGGCTTTATGTGAATACCATGGCATTGTATAGTGATAGTATTTAGATGTTTCCTACCACTGCTATGTGTACAGTATATGACAGTTTCTGAAGGACCTTCGTGTCACTATTAGACATTTTTTAATACATTGCAATGCCAGGGAAGGCCGGGCAGTGATTCACTGAGCATGTCCTGGCATTTACAGCGTTCAGGAACAGGGAGTAGTTTAGGAATAGCAGCGGAGGAACTGGTGAGGGGGAATATGGCTTCTTTTAATTTTTAACCCACTGTTAGCCATATATATAAAAAAGTGAATATCACTGGACAACCCCTTTAATCTCGTCAATACCAAACCTTCTCAGCAATTGAGTCTGAGGACTGGGGAAAACTGGTAGTCACCCCTGGGACCTATGACGGAAGGGGCCCAATGTTCCTTTACCTCATGTGAAAGGACAAACACCATAAATGAGGCCTCGCAGTTGTCATAGAGCAGGGGTAGGCAACCTCCTGCACTCCACAGAACTCTCGCAGAAATGAATGGAGCATGCTGGGAATTATAGTTGCACAACAGCTGCGGTGCCGAAGGTCGCTGATCCCTGTCATAGAGTCTACCCCTCCACTAACCTGCGCCCACATACAAAAACGCCGTAACCCAAAAAGACTTCATGGAGACAGGTTGTCGCACTACACCCCGAAGAAACAGTCTAAAGTTCTGGAGACACCCTTGCATTCTCTGCTGCGCCCCTTGCGCTGTCTGATTCCTCCTCCACGTCACCGCGTGACTTGCAAACATCGCATTTTACTGTGATTTAGAAATTCTGCAAAAATGCACTTTTTTTCCTGAAGCAGAATGATAGTTGAATCTGTATAAAGCAGCTCATGCAGGGGCGTATAACATAGCAACCATCATATTACAACCTCCGCCAATTTTAGAACTCTCCCCCATAGTGTTACAAAAACCGGATTTTGCACTTTTTTTTTTTTTTTTTTTCCTTTTGCATCATAAATTACCTCCAGCCGCAGAGATAATGCTCTGAATAGATTTGACTGGTGCCCAAAATCCGAAGGATTCTGTAAGCAGCTTTTATTCAGTCTCGGGCAGCCATCTGCTACCCTCTTACACCGGCTACTGTCAGCATCTGCATTCTTGCAAAGCAAGTTAGTGTCATCTTAGCAGAGTTATAGCTCCTGACGGCAGTGACCTTCAGAGACAGAAGAAGTGTTTTCCCGAACGTCTACTGGGATTATAACAGCTTCCCTCTTGGTCTATGAAATTTAAAGGGACGATCGGTTTTAGGGACTAGTCCAGCGTGAAGGAGCCCAGCACCGCCCCGCATCCTCAGAATCTCCTCCTTGCTCCCCGACATCAGAAAGCTAGAGCGTCGTAATCTCCCGATGCACGAACTAGCGCATGCGCAGTTCATTCCCTGAGGCTGATGCCAGCACAGGGAAGGAACACTATGACGACACTGCGCATGCGCTAGCTCGCGCATCGAGAGATTACGGCGCTTTAGCTTTCTGACATCGGGGAGCAAGGAGGAGATTCTGAGGATGCGGGGCGGTGCTGGGCTCCTTCATGCTGGCCTCATCTCAGGGACAGGACACATCTCAGGTTAATTTGCATATATATCAAAAAGTTTTTTTTGACACAATAAAAGCACACAGAGCTATGGGGACTGGGTATTGCGGATAGGCTAGCGGCCATCTAGCAGCCCATGTCCTCAGCTCTATAAACAAAATCCCGGTGACAGGATGTGTCAGCAGTTTTGTACCTATGACACCGGCTGACCTGTTACATGTGCAGCTGAAGGCATCTGTGTTGGCCCCATGTTCATATGTGCCCGCATTGCTGAGAAAAATTAGGTTTTAATACATGCAAATGAGCCACTAGGAGCAACGGGGGCGTTACCATTACACCTAGAGGCTCTGCTCTCTCTGCCGAGCACTCTGCAGTTTGATTGACAGCGCCAGGCAGTGTAAATGTAATCCCACCTGACCCACACCTGCGCAGTGCACTTAAGTATCTGGCACAGGAGCAGGACAGGAAAGAGTTCTCTTCTGTACTGTGAGCTTCCTTCCTGTACTGCAGCTGCGGCGGGTACTGAAGCGCACTGCGCAGCGCAAGACTTTGCCACTATCTGGCCCTGTTAATCAAAGTGCAGAGGACGTGGCAGTTGCAGAGAGAGCAGATCCTCTAGGTGTAATGGTAACGCCCCTGTTGCTCCTAGAGGCTCATTTGCATATAATAAGACTTTATTTTCCTCAGCAACGAGGACACATATGAACATGGACCAACACAGATGCCGTCAGCTGCCGAGCGCACATGGAACAGGTCAGACAGTTTCAGACTTTTTTAGGTCCCACATTATTGCTTTTTTAATACAGAGCTCTAAATCCCCGGCCTCGATAGGGACGCAAATTTTTCAAGCCCTTTGCCAGCTTTTGGGCTTATTTGCGCAAAATTATTTTTTGCATTTTTATAGTACTCACTACAGTTTTTTTTGGGAGGGGGGTTGTAAATGGCCACAGTTAGCCACCGAGCCGAATGAAGCTATAGTTATTAACTGCAACTTTGTAAAATTGCCACAGTCTGAAGTTCAGTAAAGGGGGTGATGTAGAAACATCATAAGACAAAAGCGCTAGACTTAAAGGGATTCTGTCACCTCCCCTCAGCCAAAAAACGATTTAAAAGCAGCCATGCAGCACAGCTTACCTGGATTAGGCTGTGCTCTTTTATCTTGAAATCCGTCCAGCAGTTACTGCAAAAAACGACTTTGATCGATAAGGAAATGTGTCCTGAAGGTGCCCAGAGGGGCGTTTTTTTCTTCTTAGTGAGCCCAGTACCGCCCCTCTTTCAGTGCCCAGCCCGCCTTCCTTGTACTGTCTAACCGCCCCCAGCCTGCCACAGCCTCCCCTCCCTCTCCTCCCCCTCCCTCACGCCGAACGAAGTCTCGCACAGGCGCAGTACCCACTGAGGGCTGCGCCTGTGCGATCATCAGGAGACTGAGGGCGGCAGCTTCATCTTTGTCACTGGGCATGCGCCGAGCCCAGTGACGTCCGATGTTCGCTCTTTCCCTCAGTCAGCCTGGTAGGAAGCGCAGAGGATTGCCGATCGGCTGCTGCACCCTGCGCTTTCTCCAGTCTGCCTGCCACAGTGAAGACGGCCAGCGATTTCTTTCCCCACCCTCCCTTCAGGAAAGAAATAAGTATTTGTTTTTGCTCAGTGAAAATGTATAAATTCAGTAAAGCTTTACTTAATATAATAATACCTAATTCGCCCCAACAAATACTTATTTCTTTCCTGAAGGGAGGGTGGGGAAAGAAATCGCTGGCCGTCTTCACTGTGGCAGGCAGACTGGAGAAAGCGCAGGGTGCAGCAGCCGATCGGCAATCCTCTGCGCTTCCTACCAGGCTGACTGAGGGAAAGAGCTAACATCGGACGTCACTGGGCTCGGCGCATGCCCAGTGACGAAGATGAAGCTGCCGCCCTCAGTCTCCTGATGATCGCACAGGCGCAGCCCTCAGTGGGTACTGCGCCTGTGCGAGACTTCGTTCGGCGTGAGGGAGGGGGAGGAGAGGGAGGGGAGGCTGTGGCAGGCTGGGGGCGGTTAGACAGTACAAGGAAGGCGGGCTGGGCACTGAAAGAGGGGCGGTACTGGGCTCACTAAGAAGAAAAAAACGCCCCTCTGGGCACCTTCAGGACACATTTCCTTATCGATCAAAGTCGTTTTTTGCAGTAACTGCTGGACGGATTTCAAGATAAAAGAGCACAGCCTAATCCAGGTAAGCTGTGCTGCATGGCTGCTTTTAAATCGTTTTTTGGCTGAGGGGAGGTGACAGAATCCCTTTAAGGATGCACCAAATGTAGCAAACATATCTGGCATTTTATAAATTTGGCACAAATTGCAGTAATGCAGATTCCTGCAGAACTGACTTCAATAATTATCCTCATGATAAGTTCCCCCTTAGAGCGTAAAAGGAGAGGAAAAGAGGCTGATTCAGAAATTAGGAAGACGATGGACAATAGAATTTAGAGAAGAAAAGCTGAGATAAAGACAAGGAATGTAAAGGTGAGGGAGGAAATAAGGAAAGAAGAATACTGAGATAATAAAGGAGATCTTAACATTAAGATGGAAGGAGATATACAAGGATGATGTAAGAAGGAGATGAAGAAAATAAAGATGAGGAAGGAAGGAGATTGAGAATATAAAGTCAATGTAGAGAGGAGATCAAGAACAGAAAGATGAGGATGAAAGGTGATGTAGAGAGGAGAAAGATATGGAAGGAAGGAAGAAAATAAATGTGATGTAAGAAAGAGATGAGGAACAAAAGGATGCTTTAGAGAGGATATCATGAATGTAAGAATGATGTTAGGAGGAAGTCAATAACACGGGTATGGAAGAATATGTACAATGGAGTGATAAGGAGATAGGTGGATTAAGACTGTAAAGGAAAGAGACTGAGAAAGTAAAGATGTGAATGGTTGGAGAGTATGGACATAAAGCTGACGGAAGATGAGCTTTGAAGGGATGATGAGTCCAGTGGGTTAAGATCCTGAAGTAAGGAAAGAATTAATAAAGAAGATTTGGAACATGATGAAAGAAAGAGATCAGGAGAATAAGGATGATGTAGAGAGAAGATAAAGAACATGACGTTGGTGTAGAAGGATATCTGGAACATAAAGTTGATGTAGGAAGGAGATCAAGAACACAAGGATGATTTAGGGAGGGTATCAAGAATATAAGGATGATGTTGGGAGGAGAATGGAGATATAAACTGATCAAGAAGGAGACGATCAAGAACATAAAGATAATGTAGGGAGGAGATCAAGAACACAAGTATGAAAGGATAAGGATAATGGTGCGATAAGGAGGTAGGTGAATTAAGACCGTAAAGAAAAGAGACTGAGAAAGTAAAGAAGAGAAAGAAGAAGAGAGATAAAAGAAGAAGGAAAATAATTGAGAAAGCAAAGATGAGGAAGGAAGGAGATTACAAACATACAGAAGGAAGAAGATCATTAAAGGGAAGAAGAAGCAAGTAGATTAAGATCATAAAGATAAGGAAGGAAGGAAGATGTATCCCATTAACATTGGGAAAGAAGATTTCGAACATAAACCAGTAAGGAGAATGAATATGAACATAAATATGAAGAAGAAACATATTGATGATGTAGAAAGCAGATCAAGAAAGTAAAGAGGAGGAAGATAAAGGACATAAACATAACAACATGAAGAATAAGATCAGTAACATAAAAGAAGCAAGAAGATAAGGAACATGAACATAAGGAAGGAGGGAAAAAGATCAGGAACATGAACATAAGGAAGACAATTAGGAACACAAAGAATAAGGACAAAATCAGGAACATAAACATAAAAAAGGAAATAAAAAACAAATATATGTGATTAAAAAGATCAGGAACATGAACATAAGGAATAAGATGAACAATTAGAAGAAGATCAGAACATAAACAATAGGAAGTAGATCAGGAACGTAAAGCTAGCAAAGCAAGAATACCAGGAACATAAACATAAGCAAGAAGATCAGAAACATGGACATAATAAGGAAAAAAATCAAGAACATGAACATAAGGAAGAAGATGAGAACCATAAACAAAAAAAAAAAGATCCGGAAGATAAACACACAGAAAAAGATCAGAATCAAACATAAGGAACAAAGAAGACCAGGAACATAAAGAAAAAGAGCACAGACAAAAACAATAAGAAGAAGATCAGTTACATAATACTACAGAAGATGATCATAAACAAACATATGGAAGGAAGAAGATTCAGAACATGAACATAAGGAAAACCCAAGGAAATAAACATAAGGAAGGAGGAAGATAAGGAACATAAAAATGGAAGGATATGAACAATGAAAAGATGAAGAGACAAGTGTAAGAAAGAAGGAGACTATGAACATAAACATATAACAAGATGGATAACGGAGAGATGAAGAAGAAGGTAGATCAGCAATGAGAGTGAAGAAGGCAGGAGACTGAGTATGTAGAAAGATTAGGGTGACATAAAGCTGAGGAAAGTAAAAGTCTAAATGTTTGAGAATGAGGAAGGTAAGATGAGGAATAGAAAACCTAAAGGAAAGCCCAGCACAGGCCATCACTTTGCAGACAGCAGACAGAGATCAGTTGTAATCAACAGAGGAACATAGCAGAATGTGTCCAGTTTGCCTGCAGTGCCACCACAGGAGAAATGAAGTATTACACAGCCCTCATTTAAATCATTGGGATTTCCATGTAATGTGGGGCACACTTTTAGTAACAAAATTACAGTGCATCAGGAAATGGCATACGAGTGTAACTAATGGGGGTCGCAAATAAAGAGCCACAGCCAGACATATGTACACTGGACACCCTTTTTAATATTAGGTTTTGCTACTTCAGTCACAAATTGGATAAAGTCCAAGATACTTCATACTTCCCCCAAGCATTAGCACAAGAAGTGTTTATCATGAGCTTCATGGAGTCGATCTCCAAGGTAGAACAGACATACACAAACCTGAGCCCAATGCCAAGTGTCTGCTCTAGTGGTGTAAGGCCACCACCGCAGGAGTCAAGAACAGAGCAAACATAATCTGGCACACTGATGTATTCATATGGTGTTGGTGGTTTCCAAAAGATAATTCTTGTCCGAGAAGTGCCTAATGGAAGAGGAATAATGGTTTGGGTCTGGTTTTCATGGATTTAACTCCTTCCAGCTAAGTGTAATCCGGTGCTCTAGCAGACTCCAGGACAATTGTACACCTTCAACTTTGGGGGACATTACGGCAAAAGTACCCTAGACCGCATGGCTATCCTGGGCAGTGCTGTATGTAAGAGAGAGGTGAGGGAATTGGGAACCAAAGGGGATCTCTGATTGGTGGGCTCTAAAGTTTTCTAGTAAGGGATGGTCTGGGTGCCAATTCTGATGAGTCTCAATAACGGCCCTAAACGTCCAGCAGATGACAACCCCATTTGGAGGTGACTTTGGAGCCAATCACCTGTCACTAGGGTCTTTTTCTTATGGGTTTCTCCCAAATTAGGGTGGGCATCAGAAACCACACCAAAGATGTGGTTATTTGGGTTGTAAATGTATCAGTTATACCCAGGTTCTGGTGCCTGAGGCTGCTCAATAGTCTTACCACATAAGGTTCTGGTTTTCATAAATTTATCTCCTTTCAGCTAAGTGAAATCTGATGTTCTAGCACAGGGATGCCCAACCTGCGACCCTCCAGCTGTTGCAAAACTACGACTCCCAACATGCCCTGATAGCTGTAGGTTGTCCAGGCATGCTGGGAGTCTTCAGGACACCTCGAACTTTGGGGGACATTGCAATGTATGTCAAAATTACCGTAGACCGCACGGCTATCCTGGGCAGGGCTTAAATAAGAGAGAGGAGAAGGAATTAGGAACCAAAGGTGGATGTCTAACTGGTGGACTTGGTGAGCTCTAATGCTCTCTGAAAAGGGAGGACTGGTTGTCAATTATGTTTATGTTGGGCCTCAATAATGGCCCCAATTTTTCAGCAGTAGACAATACCATTTGGAGGTGACTTTGGAGCCAATCACCTGCCACTAGGGTCTATTTGTTATGGGTTGCTCCCCAAATCATGGTGGGCATCAGAAACTACACTAGGGGTATGGCTATTGGGGGTGTAAAGGTAGCAGTTGTACCTAGGCTGTGGTCCCTGAGGTGGCCCAACAGTCTCTCTACCACATAAGAAGATGCCAATATTATAAAAGGCACATGGTACGTGAGGGGTCCTGGTGCAGCTTCTGCGATGGGGCCTCCAAGCTCCAAGTTTTGCCTCTGAACCCCGGTCCATTGCCGTAGCCAGACTGCAAATTCAAGTGGAAGTGGTCATAGCCAAACCCAATGTAGATGCTCACCAAGACCTAGAAGCTCAAGATTAGACATTTGGGAGTGTACGTACTTTTGTTCATGTAGTGCATATCTAGACAATGGCTTCTTCAACCTAAGCCTCTCCAGCTGTTACAAAACTACAACTCCCAGCATGCTCTGACGGCGGCAGGTGGCTTTATAATCTCACCTCTTGGAGACGTGACAGCGTCTGCAGCTCTTTGTGGTGTTTGTATGTGACAGTGAGCGATGTGTCTGTTTACCCCATACATTATGCATATGATCACATGCCCGTTTTGTCTGCCGAGCTGTTTTCATAAATCATTAACTCCTTTCGCTTCTGAACACAAATAGAACGTGCGACGAGCAGCTGTCACTTTACACCCGTCACTGTCCTCAGCCATCACTATATCAGGATCACGCTGAGCTTTACCAACCGGGGAATTGATTTTTTTTCCCCTACATTAAACGATCTTTCACAAAAGTCCCTGACCTTCACAGCCGGCGCATTCCCTTCAGTTATAGTTATTGCCTAGCAACAACCAATGCGGGAGGCTGCAGCCAAATACACAGGCCTTATTGATCAAAACAGACTGTTGTCCATAGCAACCAATCAGAGCCTGGCTTTCATTTCACAAACATCTTTCAATAAATGAAAGCTGAGCTGTGATTGGTTGCTAAGGACCAGTCTTCCTGTTAATTTCGATAAATGAGGCCTAGTGGGTCCATTGGCAGACCACAGCCTAAGGGTCCATTCACACGTCCGTAGAATGGGTCCGGATCCATTCCGCAACGTTGCAGAACGAATCCGGACCCATTCATTCTCTATGGGGCCGGAAGAGATGCGGACAGCGCACAGTGTGCTGTCCGCATCTGCATTTCTGGAGAGCGGCCCCAATATTACGGTCCGCGGCTCCCGAAAAAAATAGAACATGCTCTATTCTTGTCCGCAATTGCGGACAAGAATAGGCAGTTCTATGGGGATGCCGGCCAGGTGTATTGCGGATCCGCAATACACTACGGACGTGTGAATGGACCCTTAGGCCAGCTGTTCGTTCCCAATTGCTGCCCACTTGTTTAGCAGCATTTACAGGCAGCCATCATCGTCTCTGTATAGGGTTGCCACCCGGCCAGTGATCTGCGGTATTTTTCTCTACCAGCAATAATAATTGCCGGCATTTTCCGATGTGCACTTGCTACTATTACTAACGAGCGCTTCCACTGTGGAGCGCTTATTAGTGCAGCTTTTGCTCCTCTCACTCTTAAGCTTGTGTTAAAAAAAATTAAAATAAATAAGAACTCACCTCCTCCATTTGATCGCACCGCTGTGAACACTCGCTGCTCACTGGAAACTCAGGGCAGGACCTGCTCTCAAGCGTGATGACATTTCACAGTATTGACTGGAAGCAGCAGGACCTGCGAAACATCATCATGCTGGAGCAGGTCCTGTCCTGTGCATCCAGTCAGTGTTCCCCATGGCATGATCAAATGGGGGAGGTGAGTTCATTATTTTTTTTTTGCTCAAGCAGAGAAGGGGGCATTAGGGGCACTAATAGAGGCATTAGTATTACTGGGGGGCACTAATGGAGGCATTAGTATTACTAGAGGGCACTAATGGGGGCATTATTAATACTGGGGCACTAATTGAGGCATTAATATTACTGGGGGCACTAATAGGAGCATTAGTATTACTGGAGGGCACTAATGGGGGCATTATTAATTCTGGGGGGCACTAATAGAGTCATTAATATTACTAGGGGGGCACTATTAATTCGGGGGCAGGCACTAATGTAAGCATAAATATTACTGGGGTGCACTAATTGGGCATTATTAATACTGGGGGGCACTAATGGAGGCATTAATATTACTTGGGGCACTAATGGAGGCATTAATATTACTTGGGGCACTATTGGAGGTATTAGTATTACTGGGGGGCACTAATAGGGGCATTATTTATTTGGGGGGGCACTAATAGTCATTAATATTACTAGGGGGCACTATTAATTCGGGGGCTGGCACTGATGGAGGCATAAATATTACTGGGGGGCACTAATAGGGGCATTAGTATTACTGGAGGGCACTAATGGGGGCATTATTTATTTGGGGGGGCACTAAGAGTCATTAATATTACTAGGGGGCACTATTAATTTGGGGGCGGGCACTAATGGAGGCATAAATATTACTGGGGTGCACTAATGTGGCAATATTAATATTGGGGGGCATTAATGGAGGCATTAATATTACTGGGGGCACTAATAGGGGCATTATTAATTCTGGGGGGAACTAATGGGGACATTATTAATACTGGGGCCTCTAATGGGGGCATTATTAATACTGGGGCCTCTAATGGGGACATTATTAATACTGGGGCCTGTAATAGGGGCATTATTAATATTGGGGCCTGTAATGGGGGCATTATTAATACAGGGGCCTCTAATGGGGGCATTGGTACTACTGGGAGCCACATTATGACATAGTGACATTATGCAGAACCGACCCCAAAACGGATTCTTTATTTTGAGCATCCGTTATGCCTATTTTGCAACCGTTTGTGTCAGTTCCATCAGATCTGACGGAATTGATCCTGAGGAGAGGTCATCAATATTAAACCGCTGCTCAACCCCTTAAAGGGAATCTGTCACCCCGATTCTGGACCACTGATACATAACTAGTAGTGCACATATGGAAACTGGATCACTATTCTTTATTTTCCTACTGCCCCCTGTTCCCCCGCTGTCAGCGCTCAGAGCACATTGTCGGCACTGCTGTGCAGGCGCTCAGGAGCAAAGGCTGGAATGTGTTTAAAATAAAGAACCGAACCCACTCACCTATTGCCCGCCGCTCAGTTGCAGCACTGAGGGTCCCGTGTCCGCTGCTTCCCGCCCCTCGTGGACAGGAAGGGTGACGTCCCATGCGTGACCACAGAGGCCTGAGTGGTCATGTGACCAGCCCTTAATTGATTTTGGATTGGGGGTTGGACATCCCCTTTAAAGGGCTTGTCCAGGATTAGATAAAGATGGCTGCTTTCACCCTAAAACAGCACCACCGCCATCCACAGGTTGTTAGCCTATTCACTTTAAGGGCTCCGCTGCAATACCAGTCTCAACCCATGGGCATGTGTGGCGCTGTTTCTGGAAAAAAGCAGCCATACTTTTCTAATTCCGGACAAGCCCTTTAAGGACCCTGCAAACAGCTTTTCAAGTAATAAACAAGAATATTCAAGGTGTTAATATAAGATAAAAATCTATATTTTTGTGTTGATATTCAGTCCACAGATAATCCAAAATTATAGAGGAGCATTATAGATGACTCGGGGCTCCCTAGTTTGCAGCGAACATGATTTCCTGATGATAATCATCCGTTTTCATTTTGTCCTCCCACACAAAATGTAGAAAGGACCTATCCTGGGATTCATGAACAAAATGCTAGAACTACAGTAAAGACTGACACTCACATAAGCAGAATATTAAAAGTAAAGGAACAAACGGGAAATGTAATTTTTCCCGAAATTTGACGAGTTAACCATTACAGTGCGGTAACAAAGAGTCCACGGAAAGCTGGGTGAAATTTACAGATGCTATCCGCTTCTGGGAAAGTTGGGTGATTGACAATTAATATGTTGTCCACAACAAGGGTTGTCACCCAGACTCCCAAATGACACATTTGCCGGTGAGAAGCTCTTAACCAGACTCCTGGGGCGGGGGACGCCTCTAATGGTAGACATATTGTCCTTCACCCAGCTTTCCCAGAAACAGATAACGAAGAGCGAGTTGAACAGAACTGATGACAAAGTGACATAAGAGGACGACTCCGGGATATACTTCATGCGGATCTGTTGACGTTTTATGAGGGGATTGCTGTAATATCGTGGCCTGCGTGGCGCTGTATACCGTCACATATAGAAGGGGAACGCCCCCTATACTGACCTTTATTGCAGGTAACAGCGTGCAGAACGGCTGTGACGAGAAGCACGGACAGGCAGACGTCTCTCTGGATCATTCTTGGCGGTCTCGCTGCACATACGGGGTGTCTCGCTGTATTAGTCAATGGTGTCTGCAGATCTCATGCGACGCTTCTGTAGGGGAGCAAAAAAAAATCCCAATATCAATCAAGATGAACGATTTTTCTCCCTCTCTCCGTGACATCACACACTGTCTAGTCTATCGAACCTGTCGGCGCAGTCTCTCCGTCAGACAGCTGTCTCTATGCTGGCAACTAGCAGTCTTTTTGGAGATTCCAGCAGTCTATCCCACAAAATTCTGACTGTTTAAAGGGTTAAATTTAATATTTTAACTAACCCATATAAAAAAAAGAACCAGTCCCTCTAAGGACCCCCCCAATACAACCCCACACAAGCTCTAATGCATCCTCCAGGCTACAGTCTCTCTCCATCACATCGCAATCTCAATGTCACCGCTTGCAAATAGTGCCCCCCCCCCCTATTTTCTATTGCCGTACCCCCCCCCCCCCCAACCCTGGGTTCTGTAACCTGCCCATCTGCTCCTCGTGCGATGCGTCCCTGTATCCGTGCGGTGGGATTATGCTGGATGCTGTAGCAATTGCTCTGGATCAACGCTCTGCCCTGGTGATGCTCTGCAAGAAATGCACAACCCAGGGAGGATGCTCTGCGGCTGCACCTCATGCTGCTCACCTGTAATGCTCTGCTTTTGGGTGGGGATTTTAAAAGGATTATTGCTCAGGAAAAAATTGCAAAAATAAAAATAAAAAAAATTCTTGATGGCTCCGCTGAGAGGAGGAATGATCTGCTGAAAGGTGTACTCCAGGGGGTGGGAGAGATGCTCTGCGTCGGGGAGGGAGATGTTGAGCTTCAGGGGGATGCTTGGCTCCGGGGGAGGGTCTGTGTAATGTCCTTAGGATGGAGCCGAGTCTAGCAGCACTGCAGGATGACATCAGCCGTAGACTGGCAGCTCTGCAGAGCCAATGGGAAAGCTGCTGCAGGTGGTGGAGGGGAGAGGAGGGCGGCGGTGGTCCTCACCCCCCCCCCCCCCACTACCTTGTGCTTCATGTCCTCTCCGTTTCCCTCCCCTCCCTCTCCCCCACCCACCATATTACATTCTGTCTTCCCACATCAGTGTCTCTACCAGGTCCCTACAGCCAAGGCGTGAGATGACGGAGGGGGGACACGGTGGGGGCCACAAAAATAAAATGGCGTTCATGAGTGATGACAATATTGTATGTACTGTAGGTAGGTATTCACACAGGAAGGTCTACAGCAGGTGACGGGTAGGGCCCGGCCAGTGAATTGTAATGAAATCTAAGGCAGAAAATAAGAAAACCGTGAATGATTCATTTGGCCGTTCATTCTGGTAATAACATATATATTTAAAAATTCCTTTAATTTGGAATCTGATAATCCAGACAGGACCAATGAAGACATTCTCGATTTTGGGCCATAGGGGAAAAAAAATAAAACTCAGCCGACCATCACGAAAATGATATTTTATTCTGTTTTGGTCTTCCTTATGGTCTTGGCTTTTGTTTATTTGTCTGATAATCCGGAATATCAGAATTCAGCACTAGCCAGGTCCCACAGATGCCATGTAACTGCGGGTATACACCAGAGGGGCAGAGTTATTCTCTAACTTTACAAAAATGTACCTTTCTATGGCCGTCCAATAATCCAAAACTTCATAACCCATCTTCTGCAGAATCCGTTATTGCCGGATTAAAGGAATATTGTGACATAGTTGTAGTTAATATGGAATCAATAGGACCCGACGAGTGCTGGGATCATCAGATATGCCGGATTAGCAGGTGGTCATGGCAAAATGTTTGAGGTGATGGCGGTATGGAGAGAGGAAGTCATGCAGCAAAAGTGATAAAATCGTGTTTGTATTGCAACTTTTATTCTTCTACAGTGCAAAATAATACACTGTACAGTGCTGCCATCACCACACACTGCAAAATAATACACTGTACAGTGCTGCCATCACCATACACTGCAAAATAATACACTGTACAGTGCTGCCATCACCATACACTGCACAATAATACACTGTACAGTGCTGCCATCACCATACACTGCAAAATAATACACTGTACAGTGCTGCCATCATCATACACTGCAAAATAACACACTGTACAGTGCTGCCATCATCATACACTGCAAAATAATACACTGCACAGTGCTGCCATCACCATACACTGCAAAATAACACACTGTACAGTGCTGCCATCACCACACACTGCAAAATAATACACTGTACAGTGCTGCCATCACCATACACTGCAAAATAATACACTGTACAGTGCTGCCATCACCATACACTGCAAAATAATACACTGTACAGTGCTGCCATCACCATACACTGCAAAATAATACACTGTACAGTGCTGCCATCACCACACACTGCAAAATAATACACTGTACAGTGCTGCCATCACCACACACTGCAAAATAATACACTGTACAGTGCTGCCATCACCATACACTGCAAAATAATACACTGTACAGTGCTGCCATCACCATACACTGCAAAATAATACACTGTACAGTGCTGCCATCACCACACACTGCAAAATAATACACTGTACAGTGCTGCCATCACCATACACTGCAAAATAATACACTGTACAGTGCTGCCATCACCATACACTGCAAAATAATACACTGTACAGTGCTGCCATCACCACACACTGCAAAATAATACACTGTACAGTGCTGCCACCATCATACACTGCAAAATAATACACTGTACAGTGCTGCCATCACCATACACTGCAAATAATACACTGTACAGTGCTGCCATCACCACACACTGCAAAATAATACACTGTACAGTGCTGCCATCACCATACACTGCAAAATAATACACTGTACAGTGCTGCCATCACCACACACTGCAAAATAATACACTGTACAGTGCTGCCATCACCATACACTGCAAAATAATACACTGTACAGTGCTGCCATCACCATACACTGCAAAATAATACACTGCACAGTGCTGCCACTACACACTGCAAAATAATACACTGTACAGTGCCGCCACCACCATACACTGCAAAATAATACACTGCACAGTGCTGCCATCACCATACACTGCAAAATAATACACTGTACAGTGCTGCCATCACCACACACTGCAAAATAATACACTGTACAGTGCTGCCATCACCACACACTGCAAAATAATACACTGTACAGTGCTGCCATCACCATACACTGCAAAATAATACACTGTACAGTGCTGCCATCACCACACACTGCAAAATAATACACTGTACAGTGCTGCCATCACCATACACTGCAAAATAATACACTGCACAGTGCTGCCATCACCACACACTGCAAAATAATACACTGTACAGTGCTGCCATCACCATACACTGCAAAATAATACACTGCACAGTGCTGCCACTACACACTGCAAAATAATACACTGTACAGTGCCGCCACCACCATACACTGCAAAATAATACACTGTACAGTGCTGCCACTACACACTGCAAAATAATACACTGTACAGTGCTGCCATCACCATACACTGCAAAATAATACACTGTACAGTGCCGCCACCACCATACACTGCAAAATAATACACTGTACAGTGCTGCCATCACCATACACCGCAAAATAATACACTGTACAGTGCTGCTGTAACATCCCAGAGTATGTCACTAAACTCTGTTTCCCTACTACAACACGTCAAGTGTATATTTATTACCATCTTGTGTAATCTAACTTTGCATTTTCCTATATATGTATTTTCCAGGCTTGTGTTATGTATTTGCTGTAATTTCCCTGTCCGCCAGCAGGTGGCAGCAATATGTAAGCAGACCAAGGTTAGTTAGTATATCTAGTCTGGAATAGTCCATTCCAGTCTAGGCTCCCCTGTGTGAGCAGAAGTGGGATGTTCCCATGTCCTGTCTCATGAGGAGGAGAAGGAAGTGCAGTCAGTGTACCAGCCACCCCCTGCTGGGGTAGGTTGTGTTGGTAGGAGCTCCCAGAACCAGGGATCCCAACCCTGGATCCCGCCTCGGCTGAGGCAAGGATCCATCTTCCCAGCCTGTCATCTACCTCAGCTGGTGACAAGCAACAACCTCCAGATCTTCAGACCTCCAGGACGACATCATTCCCTGCGAGCAGTGCTGTGAGTACATATCCAGAGTCCAGGAGAAGCCAAATTCCTCCTCAGCTAGTCAGGCCCACTACAAGCAGAAGTTAGACAGAGCAGAAGATAAATACCTGCCAGATTCACTAGGCATATGATCAGAAGCAGAATAGATATAAATTCCTGCCACATATTGCCAATACCTGCTGGGACCCCTAAAGACTATTGCTGTAACTCGTATGGATATCTGTTGCCATTAAGTAAAGACAAGTTGGATTATATCTCCTGTCTGGATCTGAATCATTCCACCATTACTAGTACTGATCACACTCAAATTTATTGCAAGTGAGCCAGGATCCAGGAGTCCAGCCGTACCAAGGTAGGAGACACCGTTGACACTACCATATCTGCTAGACAGAGACATTATCCCCCTCTGGCATTCCTCACCTGGTACGTGAGTTATAACATCTTAAAGGGCCCTGCTACAGTACCTGCGCAAGCTGCAATTGGCGTCATGAACTACTACACATATATACTGACCCACTGCATAGCTGACCCACTATACCAGTGTCCTGCTCATTGCATAAAGTGACGTCACGAACAGGATCGGATTGAATTGTGTGCTATCCCTAACAACAGAAGCGGATCCAATTATGTGTTAAAACTGACCCGACCGCATGTTTCACAGTATTGCAAGGGCTGAAGATTGTGCAAAAACGTTGGAAAATGGACTTTATTACTTTCATTGCGGGCCCAGAAAACGCTGCATTATGCGCATTGGCACTACAAGGGTTAATCGGCCATGTCTCCCTCATGGCGCAGCTTCTTTATGATCCCCAAGATAAGATGGCGAATATAGCGAATACACGCCCCTGCAAGAAGTTGTTGTAACAGAACCCAAGAGATGGGAAGAGACAAAGACGCCCCCTCAAGAGCGTGAAACTATTGAATACGCCCCCCAGAAGCGGGAAAACCAAGTAACGCCCCCTCAAAGGCACGAAGATATCGAATATGCCCCTCCGGGAGCGGGAAAAAGAGAGACTGCCCCCAGTGAACTTTCTAGTGCAAGCCGAGGTGATAAAGACTCCACCCTCTGGGCCGCACCCTTAGAACTGGCAGCCTGCTGGATTGAGGAGGTTGTAAAAATGGCGTTCCCTCAGCCACGGTGGAACCAGATGGCGTTCGTGATGAACCGGTATATGAAGAGCGCCTGCCTGAGGTCCAGGTCTCTCAGCTTATAAGAAAAAGTGGGCCCTTGATTGTGACTATTGTGCCGGAGGCTGGGGATTCCTCCCTGCAACTAAGAGCCAAGCCGCCTACCCAGTGGCGACTCTAGGAACAATATATAGGGGGGGCACAAAGATACCACAGTCAAAAATGGGGGGGCAAAAACAAAATAAGATTACAAAATACGAGAGAGTTGCGGTCTGCAGGGATACAGTTATAATAAAACAATTTACTTACAAAAGAAGCTATTCAGTCGTCTGCTGTGCTGTCCTCTGCTTGCTTCCACGGATTCTTTCCCCTTCTTTCTGTCTCTCGTCAGTGCACAGGCGCACTGTTATGGTGGATCTGTGGAAGACACACTGTTATGGGGGATCTGTGGAAGACACACTGTTATGGGGGATCTGTGGATGACACATTATGCCTCTCATTAGCCCTCATTATGCCTCTCATCACTCCCATATCAGCCCCCATATAAGCCCTTATGCCTCATTAGCCCCCATTATTCTTCTTATTAGCCCCATTGGCCCCCATTATGCCTCATTAGCCCACATTATGCCTCTAATTAGCCCCCATTGTGCCTCTTATTAGCCCCCATATGCCTCCAATTAGCTCCATATGCCTCCAATTAGCCCCCATATGCCTTCAATTAGCCCCCATATGCCTCCTATTAGCCCCCATATGCCTCCTATTAGCCCCCATATGCCTCCTATTAGCCCCCAATTAGCCCCCATATGCCTCAAATTAACCCCATATGCCTCCAATTAGCCCCATAGACCCCATATGCCTCCAATTAGCCCCCATATGCCTCCAATTAGCCCCCAATTAGCCCCCATATGCCTCCAATTAGCCCCATAGACCCCATATGCCTCCAATTAGCCCCCATATGCCTCCAATTAGCCCCCATATGCCTCCTATTAGCCCCATATGCCTCCTATTAGCCCCATAGGCCCCATATGCCTCCAATTAGCCCCCATATGCCTCCAATTAGCCCCCATATGCCTCCTATTAGCCCCCAATTAGCCCCCATATGCCTCAAATTAACCCCATATGCCTCCAATTAGCCCCATAGACCCCATATGCCTCCAATTAGCCCCCATATGCCTCCAATTAGCCCCCAATTAGCCCCCATATGCCTCCAATTAGCCCCATAGACCCCATATGCCTCCAATTAGCCCCCATATGCCTCCAATTAGCCCCCATATGCCTCCAATTAGCCCCCATATGCCTCCTATTAGCCCCCATATGCCTATTAGCCCCATATGCCTCCAATTAGCCCCCATATGCCTCCAATTAGCCCCATATGCCTCCTATTAGCCCCATATGCCTCCTATTAGCCCCATATGCCTCCTATTAGCCCCATATGCCTCCTATTAGCCCCCAAATATGCCTCCAATTAGCCCCCAAATATGCCTCCAAATGCCCCCATACATCTCCAATTAGCCCCCAAATATGCCTCCAATTAGCCCCCAAATATGCCTCCAATTAGCCCCCAAATATGCTTCCAATTAGCCCCATATGCCTCCTATTAGCCGCATATGCCTCCTATTAGCCCCCATAATGCCCCCAGCAGCCACATTTTTTATAAAATTAAAAAAAAAAAACACTTACCTCTCCTGCTCCTGGACGGACGCCGCCTGCCATTTTCTCCCTCCTCAGTCGACTGTGCGTGCTCTAAACTGGCGCGCACAGCGTGAGGTCACAGAGCGACCTCACGCTGTGCGCAGCCCTGCACAGCCGACAGCCGAGGACCAGGAAGTGGTGAGTACAGAGCGTTCACCACTTCCTGGTCCTTCTGTACTAATGAGCGCTTCCTTAATGGAAGCGCTCATTAGTATTCACTCGGGGGAATCAGCGGGGGGGCACCTGGGGGGGCAAGGAACAACATAGGGGGGGCAATTGCCCCCCCTCGCCCCCCTCTAGCGACGCCACTACGCCTACCTTATCCAGCATCCCGGAGGTTCCGGAGAAGACCGCTGCAGAGGTCCCGGATCCTGCTGCTCAAGGCTCGGACTTGATGGAGTTCCCGGAGGCCGTGGATCCCTCCGCCTTGTCAAGTGCCCCAGTGGAAGACGACACACCTATGCGAATGGAGATGGACGTCAAGCCAGCACCCGCGGAGGACGCCGCTGACGTAACGATCCACGCCATTGACAAGCCGCTGTTCGAGGCCAAGATGGCACCCCCAGATGGCATCCAGGAGGCACCGGAACCGGCTGCCCGGCCGCAACCACAGGTAGGAGCTACCCCGCTTTCTGAGGCCCCGGCCCGGTCCGAGTCCGCCCCTGCACCACGTCCAGAGACCCCAATACCTGCTGTCAGGCCTAGGTCTGTGCCGCGTCCCGCGATCCCAGCCAACGTCGCAGGACCCCAGCCTGCACCACTGTCTGCACATCCTGGTGCGGCGGAGGCGGCCAGTGATTCAACTCCGCCGCCTAGCTACGAAAAATTGCGGAGCTTGAACCCCGAGGTCCCGCATGAAATAACTGCTTTTGCCCAGACCGCCTGGGAATACAAGTCAGCGGTTGAGGAGTGGGTGAAGCAGGTAATTGACGATCCCCAGCCAGGAGATCCCAAGTTAACCAGGAGAACCGGGACTGTGTTGTGGTTCTCTGTAGAACGGGGGGTCGGGTTCCTCCAAGATAACTATTCAGGGACTGAAGTCTTTGTGGGCCGGCGCTCCGTCAAGAGGCACTATTTGCCCCAGGCCAGGCACAACCTTTATGTGGGGGACCAGATAGAATACACCCCCATGCGGTCCATGCAAGGACTCTTTGCCGCCGGAGTCACCTTGCTGGATAAGCCACTCTCCCCTGTCGTCAGCCCAGAGTCCTGGCAGGAGGACCCAGGCTCTGCGGGCATAGTGAGGTGTCTGCAAGAAGCCCCAGATGGCCGCATGCAGTTCCGAGAGAAGCCCCAACCTGAGCCTGCGCCTATCATCCCGGATCTGTCACCGCCACCAACCCTGAGGGTAGGACAAATCAATAATTCGGTCCTGACCTTTAACCCTAAGGTGCAGCCCTACATCAGACCACCATACCGTCTTCCCTGGAAGCAGCCCCAGGCACCTGTTCCAGCTCTTCCTGAACCCCTGCAGCCAGAAGTTCTCCCACCTCCTGCATCGGCTGTGGATCCCGGGCTGCGGCGTCACTGCTGCTTTCTCTAGATTGTCCGCCCAACCAGTACCCAGAGCCACCAGTAGAGGGCAGTGGCGCACCACTACAAATGCTACCATGTGCTACCACCAGAGGCAGGAACATCCTCTGATGAGGTTTAGCAGCTCCAGCAGCGACGAGGAGCTGGACACCTACTTGTAAAAGGTGTCCCCTTTAAAAATAAAGTACAAAAATCCTTCAGTGACATTTTGGGAGCCACTCCATGGACTGCTATCTGACGGGTGAGGACCTGTTTGGCCTTTTTCTAGGTTGCCAGTGTTAGTCCTCATCCAGATGGTCATGTCAGTTAGGACTCCCCCCAACAGCACTTAACCCCTCATGTCCAAGTTCAGTGTTTTATCCCCTTTCTCAGGTTACTTGATAGCCTGTTTGCTATTATATGACATTTTAACCCTTTGGATTACAATTAACTTTTACCCTGTGGATTACAAATTGACTTTTATCAGTTTCCAGAGGATTCTACAACTTCAAGCACTTCCAGGAAAAAGGACTCAAGTTATTGTTGAGCCTATCCTCGCATTAAAATTTGCACTATTTTATAACATGTTTTATTGCAACGTAAAAGTTTGCACCCAAAGAAAGGACTCAAACGTGATACCTGAGCTCTTTGTGATATTCCTATTTAATATGATTGCACTGATATTTGCATAATAATTTTGCACTATTGTAGCAGTTTACAAATTTTGTAATGTTCAAGATAACCTGCCCATTGTGTGTATTCTCTTTCTAGGTGCCACAATGTGAATTTATGCACTGTTTGTCATGATTGCACTTAACCATTGCACTTAACAAAAATGTAGCAACTTACTTAAAGTGTGCCTTTTTACAGCTCTTATACTCTCCCCCCTTTGTACGGACTGTCATCATAGGGACGTTGTATACTAATGGCCTACACCCTGGTAGGACCAAGTGGTAAGTCCAGGCAGATCCAGTTACTTCACAGGTACCCCTGCTGCTTCGGGAATCGTTAGAAGCCCTAGGCTGCTCCTTCCCGCTTGTTAAATGTTCAGGATTGCTCCCATCCTGAGGTGTCTCATTTCCAGGAGAGCGACGGGATTAAGCTACCCTCCTCCTGTGACTTGCCAGAAGACTCAGAGACGATAAATACCTCCCCCTCTAAGCCTTTGCCTAAGGTAAGGCGCCTCAAACCTTAGAGCCATATAGTGGCGTCGCTAGAGGGGGGCGAGGGGGGGCAATTGCCCCCCCTATGTTGTCCCTTGCCCCCCCGGGTGCCCCCCCGCTGATTCCCCAGAGTGAATACTAATGAGCGCTTCCATTATGGAAGCGCTCATTAGTACCGAAGGACCAGGAAGTGGTGAACGCTCTGTACTCACCACTTCCTGGTCCTCGGCTGTCGGCTGTGCAGGGCTGCGCACAGCGTAAGGTCGCTCTGTGACCTCACGCTGTGCGCGCCAGTTTAGAGCACAGTCGACTGAGGAGAAAATGGCAGGCGGCGTCCGTCCAGGAGCAGGAGAGGTAAGTGTTTTTATTTTTTATTTTATAGAAAATGTGGCTGCTGGGGGCATTATGGGGGCTAATTGGAGGCATATGGGGCATTTGGAGGCATATGGGGGCTAATTGGAGGCATATTTGGGGGCTAATTGGAGGCATATGGGGGCATTTGGAGGCATATGGGGGCTAATTGGTGGCATATTTGGGGGATAATTGGTGGCATATTTGGGGGATAATTGGAGGCATATTTGGGGCTAATAGGAGGCATATGGGGCTAATAGGAGGCATATGGGGCTAATAGGAGGCATATGGGGGCTAATATGAGGCATAATGGGGCTAATAGGAGGCATATGGGGGCTAATAGGAGGCATATGGGGGCTAATTGGAGGCATATGGGGGCTAATTGGAGGCATATGGGGCTAATTGGAGGCATATGGGGGCTAATAGGAGGCATATGGGGCTAATAGGAGGCATATGGGGCTAATAGGAGGCATATGGGGCTAATATGAGGCATATGGGGGCTAATAGGAGGCATATGGGGGCTAATAGGAGGCATATGAGGCTAATATGAGGCATATGGGGGCTAATAGGAGGCATATGGGGGCTAATAGGAGGCATATGGGGGCTAATTGGAGGCATATGGGGGCTAATTGGAGGCATATGGGGCTAATAGGAGGCATATGGGGCTAATAGGAGGCATATGGGGGCTAATAGGAGGCATATGGGGGCTAATAGGAGGCATATGGGGGCTAATTGGAGGCATATGGGGGCTAATTGGAGGCATATGGGGGCTAATAGGAGGCATATGGGGGTTAATTGGAGGCATATGGGGCTAATTGGAGGCATATGGGGGCTAATAGGAGGCATATGGGGCTAATAGGAGGCATATGGGGCTAATAGGAGGCATATGGGGCTAATAGGAGGTATATGGGGGCTAATAGGAGGCATATGGGGGCTAATAGGAGGCATATGGGGCTAATAGGAGGCATATGGGGCTAATAGGAGGCATATGGGGCTAATAGGAGGCATATGGGGGCTAATTGGAGGCATATGGGGGCTAATTGGAGGCATATGGGGTCTAATTGGAGGCATATGGGGTCTAATTGGAGGCATATGGGGCTAATAGGAGGCATATGGGGCTAATAGGAGGCATATGGGGCTAATAGGAGGCATATGGGGGCTAATTGGAGGCATATGGGGGCTAATTGGAGGCATATGGGGGCTAATAGGAGGCATATGGGGGCTAATAGGAGGCATATGGGGCTAATAAGAGGCATAATGGGGCTAATAAGAGGCATAATGGGGGCTAATGAGGCATAAGGGCTGATATGGGGGCTAATGAGGCATAAGGGCTGATATGGGGGCTAATGAGGCATAAGGGCTGATATGGGGGCTAATGAGGCATAAGGGCTGATATGGGGGCTGATATGAGAGGCATAATGAGGGCTAATGAGAGGCATAATGTGTCATCCACAGATGCCCCCATAACAGTGTGTCTTCCACAGATCCACCATAACAGTGCGCCTGTGCACTGACGAGAGACAGAAAGAAGGGGAAAGAATCCGTGGAAGCAAGCAGAGGACGGCACTGCAGACGACTGAATAGCTTCTTTTGTAAGTAAATTGCTTTATTATAACTGTATCCCTGCATATCGCAATTCTCTCGTATTTTGTAATCTTATTGATATATACTTATTTTGTTTGTGCCCCCCCATTTTTGACTGTGGTATCTTTGTGCCCCCCCTATATATTGTTCCTAGAGTCGCCACTGGAGCCATACTTTAGCTTCCTCTTAGTCATCATAGTGATCGTGCTACAAGCCAAATTTCTTCAGGCTATGGTGCAGGGAAGGGAATACAGGATAAAGCCACCCTTCTATTTGAGGGCTTTGCATTACACAATGGTGGGATTACGGAGTAAAGACACCAACATACTTTCTTTGATGTTTTAGGGCCAGAACATACAAAGTCAGTTAGTAATGTTTGCTTTGTGCAGTATTTAGGTTACCTGGTTATACCA
The DNA here is from genome assembly GCF_014858855.1 of Bufo gargarizans. NCBI lineage: Eukaryota > Metazoa > Chordata > Amphibia > Anura > Bufonidae > Bufo > Bufo gargarizans. Next base: position 362,901,407 of record NC_058085.1, read on the forward strand.
AGAGAAGGAAACTGTGTGTTGGACACCTTACTCTAGCGGGCAGGAACCTCGAGAAAGCCGTTAAATGTTTTGTCTATGTATGTCATTATATGTGATTCATGCAGCACTTTGTATTTTATTGGGTACCCAGAGCTGATTCCTTCACCCTCTTAGCATACGCCGAGGACGGCTTAACCTAAAGCAAGCGGGTATGTAACATCCCAGAGTATGTCACTAAACTCTGTCTCCCTGCTACAACACGTCAAGTGTATATTTATTACCATCTTGTGTAATCTAACTTTGCATTTTCCTATATATGTATTTTCCAGGCTTGTATTATGTATTTGCTGTAATTTCCCTGTCCGCCAGCAGGTGGCAGCAATATGTAAGCAGACCAAGGTTAGTTAGTATATCTAGTCTGGAATAGTCCATTCCAGTCTAGGCTCCCCTGTGTGAGCAGAAGTGGGATGTTCCCATGTCCTGTCGCATGAGGAGGAGAAGGAATTGTAGTCAGTGTTTCAGCCACCCCCTGCTGGGGTAGGTTGTGTTGGTAGGAGCTCCCAGAACCAGGGATCCCAACCCTGGATCCCGCCTCGGCTGAGGCAAGGATCCATCTTCCCAGCCTGAGTCATCTACCTCAGCTGGTGACAAGCAACAACCTCCAGATCTTCAGACCTCCAGGACGACATCATTCCCTGCGAGCAGTGCTGTGAGTACATATCCAGAGTCCAGGAGAAGCCAAATTCCTCCTCAGCTAGTCAGGCCCACTACAAGCAGAAGTCAGACAGAGCAGAAGATAAATACCTGCCAGATTCACTAGGCATATGATCAGAAGCAGAATAGATATAAATTCCTGCCACATATTGCCAATACCTGCTGGGACCCCTAAAGACTATTGCTGTAACTCATATGGATATCTGTTGCCATTAAGTAAAGACAAGTTGGATTATATCTCCTGTCTGGATCTGAATCATTCCACCATTACTCCTACTGACCACACTCAAATTTATTGCAAGTGAGCCAGGATCCAGGCGTCCAGCCGTACCAAGGTAGGAGACACCGTTGACACTACCATATCTGCTACACAGAGACATTATCCCCCTCTGGCATTCCTCACCTGGTACGTGAGTTATAACATCTTAAAGGGCCCTGCTACAGTACCTGCGCAAGCTGCAATTGGCGTCACAAACTACTACACATATATACTGACCCACTGCATAGCTGACCCACTGTACTAGTGTCCTGCTCATTGCACTGCCATCACCATACACTGTAAAATAATACACTGTACAGTGCTGCCATCACCACACACTGCAAAATGATACACTGTACAGTGCTGCCATCACCTCACACAGCAAAATAATACACTGTACAGTGCTGCCATCACCATACACTGCAAAATAATACACTGTACAGTGCTGCCATCACCATACACTGCAAAATAATACACTGTACAGTGCTGCCATCACCACACACTGCAAAATAATATACTCTACAGTGCCGCCACTACACACTGCAAAATAATATACTCAGCAGTGCCACTATAAACCTTATACAGGGGTGGGCTCCCCAGGATACAGCGAAGTCACGAACGAGGAAAACAACTTCAACACCAGGTTTTGGCAAAACAGTATTTTACTTAAATGTGGCAATGAACACAACCACAAATGCTGGGAACATACAATAAATTTGCATACACCCAGCCCGAAGGCTCAGACCCTTGTGCTGCACAGAGTGGCGCCCTCCGATGGATGCAGGAGAAAGGTGCAGTAATTTACCTACTGGCGGGCACAACTAAACAGCCATGCTTTACCTGTTACCCTAAAAAAATCAAGCAACTGTTTGGGTGTGTGGCACAGGCTAGCCTGCGGTGCAGCACAACAGCTTACCATCTTACAGTGCTCTACAGTATTTCCCCTCCCATAACTGGTCTTGAAGCACGTGCCTGAGTATTCATTCTGAGCAAAACACCAGCCTGGCTTGAGTTTGTGGGAAGTTTATCAGCTCTCCAGTGTGAAATATCACGTTAAATTGTGGAGTCCTTGCAATGAACAGCCAGCAACACTTGTGGCCTGACACAAACAGAAACCCTATCTAACTAACTACAGGCCTGGTCTAAGTCTCTAGGATTCTAGGCGCCAACACTGAAATGAGGTGCGTGCACGATCTTACCAACCCGGGTCTGCTCTGCCTCAGCTGGTGACTGTGAACCGCACAAATGTCTCCCCAACAAGCATGCGGTACCGCAAAGTATGTTGCTTTGCTCCTCAGCTCTCATCAGCGTTCTTGGAAGCAATCCTCGTTCCTCTGGACAGGATCAGGGTCTTAGATACGATCAGCTTCACTTAGCTGCAGCTCTTGTCACTGAGGATGCCAATGGATCCTCTGCTCACACACTTCCTCAGCTTCCTCTAAGATGGATGCTCCCTTTCTTCTACAGGCTTTGTAACTCCACCTCTCATGAATATGGAAAATATGCAGTCTGTAGCTGTGTTTAGGAAACAGCAGCATCTTGTGGCCAAACAGCAGAATGTCAGTCCAGATCATTTAACTTGATTTACACAAACAGTGGTCAGACAATAAGAGCTGTTTCCCAATCTCACATCCCACCCCACTAGAGGTTGTCGTCCTCGGCAACCCTCCCCATTCAAAATCATCCTGGGCATAGCACTGTGGGGGCAGACCAGCATTGGGCCTGGTTGATCTTTGCAGAGTGATAGGCTCAGAAGCACTGGGGACGTCAGGCACATCTAATTTGGCTCTACCTCATAGACTGGGATGGCAGGATCTACCCTCCTCTTCACTGTGTATGGGACCGCCTCGTACCACCCATCCAACTTCCCAGACGGCCGCTTGGCTCTGACCATCACTCGATCACCCGGGGCATACCCATCCCACTGCACTGGTCTTGGGTTACCACTTGTCTCAGGCGCTCCCCCACAACCTTGTGGATCGCTCTCAGCTGGCTGCGGTGCTCTTGCATCCATGTGGTGGTATTTTCCGGTGGTGACTCCATCGGATCAGGCATGTGGAGATCTTTAATCTCCTGTCCGGCTCTCCCAAACATATGTGGGGAGTATCTGGTAGTACTGTGTACCCTATTGTTTTAGGTCCACATCAGTTCAGATAGGTACTCCGGCCACCAATCCTTTTGGCTGTCCTCCAGAGTCCGCAGCATCTGGAGCAAGATGCGGTTGAATCGCTCACATGCTCCGTTTCCCTGGGGGTGATAGGGGGTGGTGCGGGAACGTTCAATCCATACAGTTGGTACAACTCATTCATTAGAGTACCCTGAAAACATGCCCCCTGGTCCGAATGTATCCTCCGTGGACACCCGAATACCTGTAGTGTTTGCAGACCGCTTCAGAGTCTGACTCTGCTGTCTGGTCTCTGGCATACTTTGTGAAATGATCTGTCATGACTAGACAGTACGAGTGTCCCGAGGTAGAGTACCCAATCTGTACATAATCAATCATAAGAAGCTCTAGGCGCGCTGAGGTCAGGATGGCCTGGACAGGAGCCAGCTGTTTAGTACTCTTACTCAGCCCGCAGGGTCGACACTTAAGACATGCCTCGGCCACCATGTCTGCCAGATCTGGACAGTATACCAGCCGTTGGAGCCACTTGAACGTTTTGTCGCTCAAGAAATGGGCACCCCTCTCTTGGGCTTCCCGGGCAGCCTTCAGTCCCAATGACATGGGGATGACAATCTGTTGCCGGTACTGCAGCTCTCATTGCAAGTATATGGTCCGACACAGGAGGCTTATCCCACTCCCTTAACAACTTCTGGCCCTCTGGAGTCAGTCAGGCCTACTCTTCTGGCCGAGCGCAAAAGCTTGGTCCGGACCCATTCTTTCACTTTCCACATGTCTGGGCAGCCATTCTGGACCCTCTCACAATCAGCCTGTCACAACCAGACAGCTGAGAAGCTCTGACAGAGGCCTTTCAGAACCTCCTCCTTGAGTTTCTGTGTTGTGGTATTCAGCTCCTCCTCTCGTCAGCCTCTCTCAGCTGTCATGTGTTGGACTAATTGCTTCCCTTTAAATTCTTCCCCAGAAGGCTTTTCTGGGCGGCTTATAGTACTTCCTGGAGTGTGTGTGCACGCTGACTCTGTCCTCCTGTTTGCTTCAAAGCTAAGTGTTGTACCTTTATCTGTTATTATCTGTTTGCTGGATCCCAGGTGACCCTGACTCCCTCTGTATCTTGTGTAGGGAGCTGGTGGTCGTGTCCCCTCACTATTGTAGGGTGCTCAGGGCTTTATAGTCAAGGTTCGTGGATATGCAAACCTCCACCATTCGGATCTTTGCATAGGCTGAGCAGCCAGGGAAAGTGCCAGGTCTTCTGCAGGGGTCTCCCTTGGTTCCTTAGTTTTTGGATCCAGCGAGTCGTTTATACATGTTGCTTTGCCTTGTTTCCTGTACACCGTCCGTGACACAGCCAATGTCTTTCCCAGCACCATTGGCATCTCGAACGCCACCCCACTTGAATGTGCCACGTCATAGAACATGGGTAATCGACCAAGCTCAGGAGTTTCAGTGTCCTCTAGCTCCTCATCGGCACTCTGAGTCGACAACCCTACAGGGACTAGGGAGAGTGCATCGGCATTGCCATTCTCCCTCCCTGACCTGAACTTGATGCGGTATTGGTACTTAGAAAGGCGAGCCAACCACCTCTGTTCAAGAGCACCAAGCTTGGCATTCCCCAGATGTGCTAACGGGTTCTTGTTTGTCATAACGGTCAGGTACTCTGCGAACCTTTCGGTCATAGCCCACACCAGTACCAGTAGTTCCAATTTAAAGGAGCTATAGTTGTCAGTCCATCCTGGACTTGGGATAACACGGCCCCCAGACCATGTAGACTTTCGTCAGTATACAGCAGGAATGGTGTGTCGAACCACGCATAAGCCAGAATCGGGTCACTGGTCAGTGCCTCCTTCACTGCTTCAAAGGCCTCTTGTTGCCAGGGTCCCCACTCAATGGGACAATTCTTCGGGCCCCCCACAGTTCCCCTTGATAACTCGCTTAACGGGCCCGCCAAATTAGCAAATTTGGGTATAAATCTCCTATAGTAGCCGGCCATTCCCACGAATGCCCGCACCTCTCGTAGTGTACGCGGCTGGGGCAATTTCTGGACGGCCTCCACCTTGCTGGGGGCCGGCTTTACCCCCTCCTGGGTGACCAAGTTTCCCAACTACTCTATCTACTGTTGAAACAGTTGGCATTTCTTGGGCTTGGTCTGGCAGCCGTCCTAGGACCTGTCGAAGCTTCTAGAGGTGATCCTCAAAAAAGGCTCCAAACACTACTATGTCGTCCAGGTATATCAATACCAACTTGAAGTTGAAATCTGCCAGACAGTGCTCCATCAACCGCTGGAATGTTCCCGGGGCATTGGACAGGCCGAATGGCATCCGGTTGAATGCCATCTTCGCTTTGTCCTTCTTGGCCACCGGTACCTGTCAATACCCAATGGCCAGGTAAAGAGTCAACAATAACTTTGCATGACTCAGGGAGGACAATTACTCCTCAATCCGCAGAAGGGGGTAAGCATCCCGGACAGTCTGGGCATTCAGGTTCCGATAATCCACACAGAACCGGAGACTCTCATCTCTCTTCCACACCAAGACTACTGAAGCAGCCCAAGGACTTCGACTCTCCTGGATCACCCGGTTTTACAACATGCTGGCCACCATGTCCTTCACGTCCTGGTACATTTTAGGCGGGATTTGCCTGTAACGTTTCCTGATGGGCGCAGCATCGCAGGTGGGGATTTCGTGCTCGATGGCACACCCGAAGTCCTCATCATGTCTCGAGAACGCCTCCTGAAATTCCCAAAGGGTGTCTTCCAGCAACTTCTGTTGTCCTGGGTCTTGCAGGCCACCCCCATCCGGGCCATGATCACTCCCCTGTTGGGGTCTCCCTTTGATGGACCTCTACAGCATAGGTCCAGGCTGATCTCCTTTCTGGCTGTAGCGTGAAGCCCCTTTCGTCAAGGGATGTCCCCTTCGGACATATAAACCTTTGCCAGAAAGGTATTCCCAGGTACGGTTAACTCGTAGTCTTCAACATTGAGGCAGTGTACAGGCACTCATCCATTCTGCACAATAGAGAGGGCCAGGGCTACCAGTGGGGGAGTTTGCGTTTCCTCCTGGTAAGCGGGCTCGATCAGGACCTCCAGTCCATTCATAGTATATATTGAGGGTAGAGCCTCTTTTAGACTGAACATGCCCATCTACCTGGGACTTCTGAGCAGAGTACGTATGTAGCTGGTTACTACACTGCCCTGAATATTGTAGGCTTCGGTAAGTCCAAAGAGAGGCAGTATATTTAGTGTTAGGGACCCATCTGCGGAAGCCACCTTGACGCCTGGTAGATGGGCCCGACACACGTTTGATCAAATATGTGCGCTAAGAGCTTCCATTAACTCATTTATAGTCGGTATTGTACCACTTTTATTTAGAATGATCCCCATTTCTTAGCTCTATTGTTTGTATGTATAATGGTGTGCAGCCATTTTATTTTTTATAATCATTCTTGCTTCATGGATATGCACCTGGGATTCTGAAGGTTCTAGTCTAAATTCTCCTAGCATCTCTGTTATTACTTCCATCTTCTAGCTCCATCATATGTCCAAAGTGTCTTTCAAAGAACTCCAGAGGCATAAGGGTGCACTCCAACCCTGTATTAACTAGACACCGTACCTTCTGGCCTTTCAACTCGGCTTTCATAACAGAGCTGCTGGCATACAGGTCGTGTTCCTCATGCATAGGGCTTAGCTTCTGGTGTACTGCCGCAGGATGCCCAGCTGCTGTGGCAGTCAGAGGTTTAACGTCGGCTTAGACTTCATCTGTTCTGGGCACTTTCTGGCGATATGGCCATACTGTCGACAAGCCCAGCAGAGGGGCCCTCTTTTGACTAGCCCCCGCACCTGAGTTATTCTGTGTGGAGTGGCACGGAGTGCTGGGGTCATTTCCAGAGGCCAGGGTAATCCTGCCTTCATCTGGGACACTTCCAGCCGAAGTTCTCTCAATTCTGTCCGCAGGGCCTGGACCACATTCTTTAAGGACTCTGAGTCTTCAGACCCCGACTGGCCTCCTGTAGCATGGGTGCTACTCACTACTCTTGCCGCCACAGGCATGTGCTCTTCCTCTCTCTCCACGGTGGCTAGGTAGACACTGTAGAATGTCATGTCGGCCGGGTCATCTCTTGCAATTTGTCCTGTAAGAACTTGTTGGAGAGCCCTACTATGAACTGATCTCGTTGTAGTCGGTCCACCTCTCGGAAGGCTCCCATGGCCTCTGGGTCTCGCCGCTGTATTTATTTTAACGTCTCCTGTAGGGCATTGGAGAACTGCATCAGAGTCTCGCCCTCTCGCTGTGGTTGGTTAAAGAAGTGGCTCCGCAAATATATTACTGGTGGACATTCCCTACTCTACTAAGGTGCAAGTATGGCTGGTCGTATCTCTCTGGTAAAAATGTGTCTACTACCCGCTCTGAACTATATTTTGTGGAATACACCGGTGATGATCCCCAAAAGATTTTTTAAATTAATAACCAGTCTATTAACGGATTTATTTTTGGCGTGGGAAAAAACCGAGGATAAAGGCACAAATAATGTGCATTCAGGAGAAGGAGGGTGGATTATCAGTACCAGACTTGGAACTTTATTACATCTCTGGTTACATAAAAAAATATGATAATATGGGGTAACACGCAAAGCTATAAGAATTTAATAGCAGGGATCAACAAAAGACTGGAGAAATGTAATATTTTTCAAATATTGGAAGCAGGCATGTTGGTGCAACAGGAACGTAACAAGATACCTCTGATTGAGCTGATGGCTAAAACTTGGAAGGTGGCAAGAGACTTGTGGTCCCAGAGTGGTTTCCATCCCGATATCATACTGTGGGATAATATCTATCTCACAGAATTAAAGTCGATTGAACAAAAAATTTGGTGGAAACACGGAATATATAAATTAGGCCAGGTATGGGAAGAAGGGAATACAATTCCTTATGAAAAACTTAAAGATAATTATCAACTGAAAAACACAGAGTTGAGGTTCCTTCATTTTCAAATAAAACAGGTACTGAATAAGACGCTAGGAAAAGGTACACAAGTTAATGCCCTACCGCAGCCTCTGGTTAATATCACTAAATTAACACCAGGGAAGAAATTGGTTTCAAGAATATATCAATGCTTGTTACACCAAAAGACCAAGAGAAGAGCAGTGGATAGTCTAAAGAACAAATGGCCGTCGGACCTAAATACTCAACGGGAAGAATTTTGGCATCTGGCCAAATAAGGTCTCAAGGAATTTTTCTCATAGAATTATTCAATTTAATATACTGTACCGCCTTTACTATTCTCCCAAGATGTTAATGAAGTGTTACAAGTCTAAAGAGTTTATGTGTCCAAAATGTAGTGCGGTAGGAGTGGATGATATACATGTATTATGGACATGTGTAAAAATCCAAGAGTATTGGGAAAAGGTCTATGAAAAAATACAGGAATACCACCAGTTTAAAGTGCCAAGGCAAATTGAAAAATGTATTTTGGGGGTGATGGATGGAGTGGAAGTCCCCCAACATCGAGAGATAGCTTCCAAACTTCTATTCCAGGCCAGGAAATGTATTGTTGGATGATGGGGGGAGTGGTGCTCCCACGGTCAAAGAATGGGAAGGGTCCGTCAGAGTCTCAGAGGAATTTCATTTGGTAGGTAATAAGAAAAAAAATAGATTCGCTAGGCTATGGCAGAAATGGTTAAAGGGGTTTTCTCAACAGGCTATTTGATACTTACCTGCTCCCGGCGCGCCGTCCACTTCCTGGTTTCGGCACTCGGCAGGGGGTGGGCTCCATCTTCATTGATGTCTTCTCCCGGCCGGGCCGCGCGCTGTACTGAACGTGCATAGTATAGTATAGTATACTTGCCAGGAAGAAGTCACCAGGGCGCATGCGCGGACTCGGCGTGCGCGTTCAGTACAGCGCGCGGCCGGCCAGGAGAAGAAAAGAAAAGTCGTCTGCGCACGTGCGGCCACCGCGATTCATGAGAAGAGCGGTGGCCGTAACCAGGGGAGGCGGAAGACAACCGTCAGGTAAGTATAGGTTCATTTTTTTCTAAGGGGAGGGGATTTGTTAATAAAATATATTTAGAAAAATGATCACTGTTAAATCATTAACAGATTTAACAGTGATCATTAAGATGATAATACCCCTTTAAGTAAAAAATGAGCGGTTGGGGGGGGGGGACCGGGGGATGTGGGGGATGTGGGGGAATCGGGAGAATGGGGAGGTTGAGGAGGGGGGAGAGAGGAGAGATTTATTTTTTTATTTTTTAAGGGGGGGAGGGTAATATATATAAATGTAATAATTGAATACGAATATTTTGGATATGGTTGCAAAAAATGTCACCTATTGAAATGTTTTAAATGATTGGAAAAATCTAATAAAGGTTTACTATATATATATAAAAAGGTGCAAGACAAACAACAATGGAATTCCCAGTGGTGACCCTAGTAATATACATGTCTTATCCTCATTTCCAGTGCCGTTTATTGCTCCCAGTTGTCAGCCACTTTTGCAAACTTTAATACATTTTTATTAAATACCTCCTATCATTTAGTACACAGCATGTATGCAGACCTGCGTTTCCATGGTTACAGACTACAAACAAACCCCGTGCAGTAGTCTGATCTCCCAGTTACCTGCCACCTCACTACATTAGCCTCTTCCTCCACTGCCTGTTGGTTTTCATGAAGAGGAGTCGGAGGGAGACACAGGGCTGGATACACAAAATGGGCGTCAATTTTTAACAACGATTATTTACACGTTTTTTTTTGGGGGGGGGGGGCACATTGAGGCAAAGAAAAATGGTTGAGACAGCGTACAGGTGCTTGATACCTGGGTGATATAAATCAGAATGATTACATTCACTGACAGCAAGCATTGCTTTTGAATTGAAACACAGACTATATTAGAAAGTTGCAGAACGTTTCATCCTAGAATGATTACATTTTATTTGGGTTGACCATATTAAAATATAAATGTGTCCCAGTCACGTAGGATCTACACCCCAGTATGCTGCTGGCAGGTTACATAAGGATTTATGTAATTTGTGTGTGTTCTCAGTAACGAGATCCTGCCAGTATCGAGGGGATTAGGATAAGACACAGAATAGGGATACATTTCTAATCCCAAACTCTTTATCACCGCAGAGACGCCCAGCGCGCTCACTCCACACACAGGATTATATAATAAATACATACGTGGTTCACGCCCCGCTCCATGCTGACTTCTGGTAAAGGGGCTTTCAGTGTGGCCCAGGATCGAAATCAGATTTTATAATAAATAGTATAACAAATAGTAAATGGTATAATAAATGGTATATAGTAAACAGTATAGTATAATAAGTAGTATATAGTAAATAGTGAAATGGGAGCGACCTTTTAAGAAGAATCTCCACGTTTTCAGGTCATTTTGGTGCTGACTTATTTCCTGTTTTATTTTGACAGCCATTGTTACAGCTCAGTTTCTCTGATCCAAAGCTACAAATCCGAGATTTAAAAGCTGAAATTCAGTCTACTTGCATCCGCCACTAGAGGGAGCTCACTGCATACTGTATCTTATTATTGAGTTCACTATGTAACCTATCTAAGGCTACAGTTACATTTGTGCTGTGAGATCCTGCAGGCTGTTTCGGCAGAGGAATATCTGGCATAGGTGGATAATGCTGTCAACCCCTTGGTCCCCATTGACTACAATCTTGAGCAATCCAATAGGGGAATTCTCCCTCGTGGCAGGCAAACTCTCTGCTACTTTATTTGATGCAGGATGCTCTCCTGAAATATTCAGGTTCACTATGTTCCCAGAAGGCATTAAGTGAAAAGAGGAAAATTTTGCGCACTAATTATCCAGTTGTGTCCAGGTACCTTTAAGTTCCTCCCAGTCACTGGTGCTTGTGAAGTCCCTTGGCTAGACTCAGCTCTAATCTTCACTAGACTTGCTTTATAGTCATACATAGACTTACTGTCTTGTGCTGTGATGCTGTAAATACTTGGCCTGTCATCTCCAGGCTTGATCAGGGCCCAGAGGATAGAAATGCAGCTACATCTCGGACTGAGCCTGTCCTCCTCCATACACTTCTTTCTCCTCTCTCTTTCCTTTTTAGACTGAATTTGCTTCCTGTCCTAGCACACCCCCAAGCTACATATATTATGTGGCGCCAGCACCACCTAGGGGCGAATAAATATATTGACAATGCCAGCCTGATATTAGGAAAATACTATATATTAAATACATTAAATACGACATTTATCAGCAATTTAAAGTTCCCACAAATAGCACATAGTGGGACACTGCATATACATTCCATTACTTAGGGAAATGGGGGCTCTGTTGTGAGTATGCTGGTGGAAGGAGCCCTGATCTGTCAGTGTCTGCCTCCGAGGTGACCGTTGTTATATTGGGTCTGTAAGAACTGATGCTGTTATGAAGTGATTATGTGACCTCCCAAGTGATTATGACCTGTGCTTCTCCCCAGGAATGTGATGTATGAGTTCGCTAGATATAAAATATAATGAAGCGTCCAGATCCCTGCGCTTCCTGCACTAATCTCATTACAGGACTCTGTATCCAGGACTGGAGGGCAGCGGTACTCCGCAGCGGATGTCATTGCTTAGATAAAACGCAGCTGCCATCTAGTAACTTCACTGAAAACCTGTACAGACCTAATGCTTCTCACAGCTGAGGGTTTGTTATGACTGTAGCCTGCCTGTTTTGTAAGCCCGAACTGCAGTTTAACCCGCACTGATACATTGTAACAAACTACTAGGACAGGATAGAGCTTTGAGCTGGGAATGTATTTAGCTCACAGGGACTGGTATTACTGTAACAAACACTCAGCTGTGATTATTGGGTCCATAACAGGTTACAGCATGTATTTTAGTGGGCACTACCTGGGCAGTATTGTAGTGGGCATTCCCAAGTAAGTATTTTAGGTAGCACTACCTGGTCAGTATTGTAGTGGGCATTCCCCAGTAAGTATTGTAGTGGGCACTACCTGGTCAGTATTGTTGTGGAGGACTTTCTCCGGTCAGTATTTTAGGTAGCACTACCTGGTCAGTATTGTAGTGGGCATTCCCCAGTAAGTATTGTAGTGGGCACTACCTGGTCAGTATTGTTGTGGGCACTTCATTTTCAGTATTGTACTGGTAACTCCCTGCTGAGTACTGAAGTGGGCACTTCAAGTCAGCATTTTTGTGAGGACTCCCTTAATATTTTAGTGGCCACTTCCCCTGGTCAGTATTTTAGGTAGCACTACCTGGTCAGTATTGTGGTGGGCACTCCCTGGTCAGTATTGTAGTGGGCACTCGCCAGTCAGCACTGTAGTGGGCACTCCCCAATCAGTATTGAAGTGGTCATTCCTGGCCAGTATTGTAGTGGTCACTGCCTGATCAGAACTCTACTGGGCACTGCCTGCCTGGTCAGTATTGTAGTGGGCACTTCCTTTTCAGTATTGTATTGGTAACTCCCTGCTGAGTACTGTAGTGGGCACTTCAAGTCAGCATTTTTGTGAGGACTCCCTTGTTAATATTTTAGTGGCCACTTCCTGGTCAGTAGTATAGTGGGCAATCCTCAATCAGTATATATAGTAGTCATTTCCGGGTCAATATTGCAGAGGGCACTTCCTTAGTCAGTTTTGTAGTGGGCACTCCCCAGTCAGTATTGTATTGGTCACTTCCTAGTCAGTATTATAGTGGGCACTCCAATATCAGTATTGTACTGGGTACTCCGCAGTCAGTATTGTCATGGTCACTCCCTGGTCAGTATTGTAGTGGTCAATTCCTGGTCAATATTGTAGTGGACACTCACCAGACAGTATTGTAGTGGGAACTGCCTGGTCAGTATTGTAATGGGCACTCTGTGTTAAGCATTGAAGTCATCATTGAAGTAATGTCAAATACCTAAATTTTCCCTTATGGTGTTCGGATGTGGTGTTTTATTCAATAAACCATTCTATTAATGTCTCTAGGACTACCTTACACCTATTATTCCTACACCTCCTATATCCTAAAACGTAACCTTTAATTGGTAATACTTATACAGGGAGTGCAGAATTATTAGGCAAGTTGTATTTTTGAGGATTAATTTTATTATTGAACAACAACCATGTTCTCAATGAACCCAAAAAACTCATTAATATCAAAGCTGAATATTTTTGGAAGTAGTTTTTAGTTTGTTTTTAGTTTTAGCTATTTTAGGGGGATATCTGTGTGTGCAGGTGACTATTACTGTGCATAATTATTAGGCAACTTAACAAAAAACAAATATATACCCATTTCAATTATTTATTTTTACCAGTGAAACCAATATAACATCTTAACATTCACAAATATACATTTCTGACATTCAAAAACAAAACAAAAACAAATCAGTGACCAATATAGCCACCTTTCTTTGCAAGGACACTCAAAAGCCTGCCATCCATGGATTCTGTCAGTGTTTTGATCTGTTCACCATCAACATTGCGTGCAGCAGCAACCACAGCCTCCCAGACACTGTTCAGAGAGGTGTACTGTTTTCCCTCCTTGTAAATCTCACATTTGATGATGGACCACAGGTTCTCAATGGGGTTCAGATCAGGTGAACAAGGAGGCCATGTCATTAGATTTTCTTCTTTTATACCCTTTCTTGCCAGCCACGCTGTGGAGTACTTGGACGCGTGTGATGGAGCATTGTCCTGCATGCAAATCATGTTTTTCTTGAAGGATGCAGACTTCTTCCTGTACCACTGCTTGAAGAAGGTGTCTTCCAGAAACTGGCAGTAGGACTGGGAGTTGAGCTTGACTCCATCCTCAACCCGAAAAGGCCCCACAAGCTCATCTTTGATGATACCAGCCCAAACCAGTACTCCACCTCCACCTTGCTGGCGTCTGAGTCGGACTGGAGCTCTCTGCCCTTTACCAATCCAGCCACGGGCCCATCCATCTGGCCCATCAAGACTCACTCTCATTTCATCAGTCCATAAAACCTTAGAAAAATCAGTCTTGAGATATTTCTTGGCCCAGTCTTGACGTTTCAGCTTGTGTGTCTTGTTCAGTGGTGGTCGTCTTTCAGCCTTTCTTACCTTGGCCATGTCTCTGAGTATTGCACACCTTGTGCTTTTGGGCACTCCAGTGATGTTGCAGCTCTGAAATATGGCCAAACTGGTGGCAAGTGGCATCTTGGCAGCTGCACGCTTGACTTTTCTCAGTTCATGGGCAGTTATTTTGCGCCTTGGTTTTTCCACACGCTTCTTGCGACCCTGTTGACTATTTTGAATGAAACGCTTGATTGTTCGATGATCACGCTTCAGAAGCTTTGCAATTTTAAGAGTGCTGCATCCCTCTGCAAGATATCTCACTATTTTTGACTTTTCTGAGCCTGTCAAGTCCTTCTTTTGACCCATTTTGCCAAAGGAAAGGAAGTTGCCTAATAATTATGCACACCTGATATAGGGTGTTGATGTCATTAGACCACACCCCTTCTCATTACAGAGATGCACATCACCTAATATGCTTAATTGGTAGTAGGCTTTCGAGCCTATACAGCTTGGAGTAAGACAACATGCATAAAGAGGATGATGTGGTCAAAATACTCATTTGCCTAATAATTCTGCACTCCCTGTAATATACATCTATGGAATATATTAAAATTGCCAGTACGTATCCACCAGCTAGATATTGTATCTATCCTTCCTATTGGTGATCACCTATCTAGGATAATATTTTATTATCCTAGATAGGTAATCACCAGTAGGAAGGATAGATACAATATCTAGTTGGTGGATACGTACTGGCAATTGTAATATATTCCATAGATGTATATTATAAGTATTACCATTGAAGTAATGGGCACACCTCAGCCAGTATTGTAGTGGGCACTCTCTGGCCAGTATTGTAGTGGGCACTCTCTGGCCAGTATTGTAGTGGGCACTCTCTGGCCAGTATTGTAGTGGGCACTCTTTGGTTAGAATTTTAGTGGGCACTCGCTAATCAGTACTGTAGTGGGCACTCCCCAATCAGTATTGACGTGGTTTCTCACCAGTCTGTATTGTACTGGGCACTCCATGTTTAGTATTGTATTGGGAACTCCCTGCTGAGTACTGAAGTGGTCACTCCTAGTACACTTTCATGGTCAGTTTTGTAGTTGGCACCTCCCATCATTATTGTAGTGGGCACTCCCCAGTCAGTATTTTAATGGGCACTATTCAGTCAGTATTTTAGTGGGCACTGCCTCTGTCAATTTTATAGTGGGGACTCCCCAGTCAGTATTGTAGTGAACACTCTTGGTGAGCATTAAGTGCTTAGTACTGAGGTGGGCTCTCCCGGTCAGTATTGTAGTTGTTACTCCCCGGTCAGCATTGTATTGGGCACTTCCTTGGTCAGTTTTGTAGTGGGAACTCCCCAGTCAGTATTGTAGTGGCCAATCGTTGGTCAATATTGTATTGGTCAGTCCTCAGTCAGTATTGTAGTAAAAACTCCTCAGTCAGTATTGTAGTAAAAACTCCCCAGTCAGTATTGTAGTGGGCACTCCTCAGTCAGTATTGTAGTGGGCACTCCTCAGTCAGTATTGTAGTGGGCACTCCTCAGTCAGTATTGTAGTGGGCACTCCTCAGTCAGTATTGTAGTGGGCACTCCTCAGTCAGTATTGTAGTGGGCACTCCTCAGTCAGTATTGTAGCGGACACTCCTCAGTCAGTATTGTAGTAAAAACTCTGCAGTCAGTATTGTAGTGGGCACTCCTCAGTCAGTATTGTAGTGGGCACTCCTCAGTCAGTATTGTAGTGGGCACTCCGCAGTCAGTATTGTAGTGGGCACTCCTCAGTCAGTATTGTAGTGGGCACTCCTCAGTCAGTATTGTAGTGGGCACTCCGCAGTCAGTATTGTAGTGGGCACTCCTCAGTCAGTTTTGTAGTGGGCACTCCTCAGTCAGTATTGTAGTGGGCACTACTCAGTCAGTTTTGTATTGGTGACGCCCCAGTCAGTATTTTATTGGTTACTCCCCAGTCAGTATTGTAGTGGGTACTCCCTAGTCAGTATTGTAGTGGGCACTCCCCGGTAAGTACTGTATTGGGCACTCCCAGGCAGTATTTTAGTGGATACTCCCCAATCTGTATTTTAGTGGGCACTTTCCTATCAGTATTCCCATGGGCACTCCTGGTCAGTATTTTAGTGGATATTCCATATTGTATTGGACATGCCGCAGTTAACTCTAAACATGGGTGGGATGGCACCGCAGGAAAATATCTCAAAAATATAATCCTTTTTATAGGTTGTGAACCCTTCTACAACCAATAAACCTAAAAAATATAAAAGAAACTTTTAAAATAGTTTGTATTAATACTCTCCCGCTTTGTGTGCACAGCTCCAATGCAAAACAATGCATTAAAAAAATCTTCAGACTACAAACAAACCCTGTGTAGTGCCCTTTTACGCAGCAGATGACCCTTATGGGCAGCCTCCATAGTAATAGCAAATTTCCATAAGGGAGGCTGAGTCTCTTTAACTGGTTTGTAAATCACTATGAAGGTGCAATAACCATCAGCTCCCAGACTGTTCCTGGCAGGCTGGAGGTTAATGTTTTGTTTGCTGTTGGCATAAAGTGGCATTATATTATTTTGTGGGCCTGGCTAAGATATAATGGGGATTAGACTGCACATTAAAGGAACGCAGCAGATACAGGGCAGACAGGGACACGTCCTGACCCGTAACATGAGGTAGAAAGTATCTGCAGGCAGGAGAAATAACCGTATAATACCACAGGACAGGGCACCAGCATGGCCGCAGCGCTCAATGGAAAGTACGAGCTGGTATCACAGGAAAACCTGGAGGAATATCTCAAAGCTTTAAGTAAGAAATCATCGCTGAGTGTAGGATGGAAAAGCTGCATGAGGGCGCAAGGGTAATGATAGCTCCCTCAGACTGTAATGTCAGAAAGTATGTGGTCTGGTTCAAGATGTAACCTGATGGGTCTCATTGTTTTGCTAAAAGAATATGACGGTGGGACTGGCAAAACTGCAGGGTGTAAATGATAGGACAGCTTATAATGTGGTCAGTAGGAGAATAATTGGGTGCATCGCTGGGATAATATGATGAGTGACAATGCTGTTAGGTACAATGTCATGTGGTGACAATGTTGTTGAGTATGATATGATGGGGTGATAATGTTGTTGGGTGTAATGTGATGGGTGACAATGATGTTGGGTGTAATGTGATGGGTGACAATGTTGTTGGATGTAATGTGATGGGTGACAATCATGTTGGGTGTAATGTGATGGTGACAATGTGGTTGGGTGTAATATGATGGGTGACAATGTTGTTGGGTGTAATGTGATGGGTGACAATGATGTTGGGTTTAATGTGATGGGTGACAATGATGTTGGGTGTAATTTGATGGGTGGCAATATTGTTGGGTGTAATTTGATGGGTGGCAATATTGTTGGGTGTAATGTGATGGGTGACAATATTGTTGGGTGTAATGTGATGGGTGACAATATTGTTGGGTGTGATGTGATGGGGTGACAATGTTGTTGGGTGTAATGTGATGGGTGACAATGATGTTGGGTGTAATGTGATGGGGTAACAATGTTACTGGGTGTAATGTGATGGGTGAGAATGTGGTTGGGTGTAATATGATGGGTGACAATGATGTTGGGTGTAATGTGATGGGTGACAATGATGTTGGGTGTAATGTGATGGGTGACAATGATGTTGGGTGTAATGCAATGGTTGACAATGATGTTGGGTGTAATGTGATGGGTGACAATATTGTTGGGTGTAATGTGATGGGTGACAATATTGTTGTGTATAAATTGATGCGAAACAATGTTTTTGGGTATAATATGAAGGGTGACAATGCTGTTGAGTATAATGTGATGGATGACAATGCTGTTGGGGTGTAATGTGATTGGGTGACAATGCTGTTGGTTGTAATGTGATTGGGTGACAATGCTGTTGGTTGGAATGTAATGGGTGACAATGTTACTGGATACAATGTGATGGGGTGACAATGCTGTTGGTTGTAATGTAATGGGGTGACAATGCTGTTGGGTGTAATGTGATGGGTGACAATGATGTTGGTTGTAATGTGATGGGGTGACAATGCTGTTGGTTGTAATGTCATGGGGTGACAATGTTGTTGGGTGTAATGTGATGGGTGACAATGTTGTTGGGTGTAATGTGATGGGTGACATTGATGTTGGTTGTAATGTGATTAGGTGACAATACTGTTGGTTGTAATGTGATGGAGGTGACAATGTTGTTGGGTGTAATGTGATGGGTGACAATGTTGTTGGGTGTAATGTGATGGGTGACAATGTTGTTGTGTATAAATTGATGCGAAACAATGTTTTTGGGTATAATAGGAAGGGTGACAATGCTGTTGAGTATAATGTGATGGATGACACTGCTGTTGGGGTGTAATGTGATTGGGTGACAATGCTGTTGGTTGTAATGTGATTGGGTGACAATGCTGTTGGTTGGAATGTGATGGGTGACAATGTTACTGGGTACAATGTGATGGGGTGACAATGCTGTTGGTTGTAATGTAATGGGGTGACAATGCTGTTGGGTGTAATGTGATGGGTGACAATGATGTTGGGTGTAATGTGATGGGGTGACAATGTTGTTGGGTGTAATGTCATGGGGTGACAATGTTGTTGGGTGTAATGTGATGGGTGACAATGTTGTTGGGTGTAATGTGATTGGTGACAATGATGTTGGTTGTAATGTGATTAGGTGACAATGCTGTTGGTTGTAATGTCATGGGGGGACAATGTTGGGTGTAATGTGATGGGTGACAATGTTGTTGGGTGTAATGTGATGGGTGACAATGTTGTTGGGTGTAATGTGATGGGTGACATTGATGTTGGTTGTAATGTGATTAGGTGACAATACTGTTGGTTGTAATGTGATGGAGGTGACAATGTTGTTGGGTGTAATCTTATGGGTGACAATGTTGTTGGGTGTAATGTGATGGGTGACAATGATGTTGGTTGTAATGTGATTAGGTGACAATGCTGTTGGTTGTAATGTCATGGGGTGACAATGTTGTTGGGTGTAATGTGATGGGTGACAATGTTGTTGGGTGTAATGTGATGGGTGATAATGTTGTTGGGTGTAATGTGATGGGTGACATTGATGTTGGTTGTAATGTGATTAGGTGACAATACTGTTGGTTGTAATGTGATGGAGGTGACAATGTTGTTGGGTGTAATCTGATGGGTGACAATGTTGTTGGGTGTAATGTGATGGGTGACAATGTTGTTGTGTATAAATTGATGCGAAACAATGTTTTTGGGTATAATATGAAGGGTGACAATGCTGTTGAGTATAATGTGATGGATGACACTGCTGTTGGGGTGTAATGTGATAGGGTGACAATGCTGTTGGTTGGAATGTGATTGGGTGACAATGCTGTTGGTTGGAATGTGATGGGTGACAATGTTACTGGGTACAATGTGATGGGGTGACAATGCTGTTGGTTGTAATGTAATGGGGTGACAATGCTGTTGGGTGTAATGTGATGGGTGACAATGATGTTGGTTGTAATGTGATGGGGTGACAATGTTGTTGGGTGTAATGTCATGGGGTGACAATGTTGTTGGGTGTAATGTGATGGGTGACAATGTTGTTGGGTGTAATATCATGGATGACAATGTTGTTTGGTGTAATGTGATGGGTGACAATGTTACTGGGTACAATGTGATGGGGTGACAATGCTGTTGGTTGTAATGTCATGGGGTGACAATGTTGTTGGGTGTAATGTGATGGGTGACAATGTTGGGTGTAATGTGATGGGTGACATTGATGTTGGTTGTAATGTGATTAGGTGACAATACTATTGGTTGTAATGTGATGGAGGTGACAATGTTGTTGGGTGTAATAACGTAAGTTATTGCAGAGATTGTTTCACAATTTACGGTATTTTCACAAATTTCAATTCACAATCACAAATGATTTTTACCAAATAATGATTTAATTATGAGACTATTTCATTCCTTGAAGACTCGATAATTCAAGATTTTCCTAAAACATGACGTAAAGTCATGATTTTATGAAAGACACGGAGGCGAATATTTGCTTAACTCTTTCTTTACTGAACATTAGCAGCAAAGATAACTGAAGAAAATGACATCAGTGTAACCATGGTAATAACTCCACCCCCATAGCCCCTATATAAGGCGCATCACCACATGGACACTTCCTCTTTCTTTGTGGTCTTCAACTGACGAGAACCTGGAACCTTGAACAGTCAACCGACAGCCCGAACTGCAGCCGGGAACAACCAAACTGGAATGCAGGAAAGGCGAAAACCTGGAAACAGCTGACGAGGGTGATCAACCTGAAGAGAGAACATAAGATCATGGTAATATGGACACCAACGAACCGAGTATGGAAATCACACCCGGACTCATTCCCTGCGGAAGCAATAAGATATTAAATAACACATATATACGTAACAGTCCAAGAAGGTCACGAGATACCCCAGACCAGATGGGTGGGCACAAAAACAAAGGGAGGGAAATATTCGCCTCCGTGTCTTTCATAAAATCATGACTTTACGTCATGTTTTAGGAAAATCTTGAATTTTATTTCAAGACACGGAGGCTCATATTTGCTAGTTTAAAGCTGAGCAATCACGGAGGAAAAAGCGTGAGGAACAGGTCTAAAATAGAACTCCCGAAAGGTAGCAACTCGGGACCAATCCGCCAACCGTAATACATCCTCTAAACGAGCACCAGCCACGGACATAGAGGTAGCCGCTGCCCCGCGCACCGAATGCGCGGTAAAGATGGACGTGTCGATACCCGACAGGGATAGGATCCATTTAACCCATCGGGACAGAGTGACGCTTGAAACCGGCGCAAAGGGGCGGCGGAAGGAAATGAATAGCTGAGGATCAGTCCCCGAGCGAAAAGTCAGAGTGCGAGCCTCGTACTCCCTGAGACAAGCCACCGGACACAACTGCAGAGAGGACGGGAAGGATGGATAAGCAACGGACTTAATGCCCGTCTTAGTGCGCCGAGAAATATTGAACAAGACTCCCTCCGGTGTAAAATAGCGAGCGTCAATATCCAGAGCTCGGACATCAGAGACGCGTTTACAAGAAATCAAACACAACAGGGTCACTAATTTGGCTGAAAGCTGCCGAAGAGACAACATGGAGTTGGAAGGCCAATCCTCCAAAAACCTGAGAACTGACGCCACGTCCCAAGTGGAAGAAAAACGAGGTCGCGGAGGCCGCGCTAGAGGACAGCCGCGCAACAACCTGCACACCAAAGCATGTTGGCCGGCAGGAGCACCGTCAAAACCTGAATGCCTGGAGGAAATGGCAGACCGGTACACATTAAGAGTACGGTAAGCCTTCCCCGCCTCAAACAGAGAAGTGAGGAACTGAAGAATGTCCGTCACAGGGGCAAGTACGGGATCCAAGCCCCGAGAATCGCACCAACGTCCCACGCAGCGTGATAGGCTCGTCTAGTACCCGGGGCCCATGCAGACTCCAACAGACGTCTAGTCTCCGCCGAAAGGCCGAAGGAGTCCCAGGAATCCCTGAAATTCGACAGGCGAGAAGATGAAGTGACCTGTCCAGAAGCAGAGGGTGAGGACGGCCGTACGGGTCGAGCAGGAGTAGCGGGAAGGATGGCAAGAGCCGAGGTTCTTCCGTCAGCAGGTAAAGTAGCTGAGGAAACCAAGACTGCGTTCTCCAGTAAGGCACTATGAGCACCAACTGGGCCTGCTGGCGACACACCTGAGCGAGCACCCGTGGGATGAGCGCGAACGGAGGGAAGGCGTAAGGTAGAGACCCGCCCCAGGACTGGAGGAAGGCATCCACTGCCTCGGCCTCCGGGTCCGGACGCCAGCTGAAGAACCTGGGGAGTTGTGCGTTCAAACGCGACGCGAATAAATCGATGGACAACGGGCCCCAAAGAGATACAATATCCTGGAACACCCCCGAATCCAACTTCCAATCGCTGGAATCTGAAAGACAACGAGAACTCCAGTCGGCCAACGTGTTGTGCAACCCCGGAAGGTACTCGGCCACCACCGATAGCCCCCTGGACAGGCAGAACTCCCAAAAATCTTTGGCCAGAGAAGACAGGACTCTGGAGCGCGTCCCTCCCAGGCAGTTCACGTAACGGACAGCCGAGACATTGTCCATCCGCAACCGCACACACGCCCGAGCCGACCCGTGGGCAAAGCTGCGGATCGCAAAAGATCCCGCTAAAAGCTCGAGAGCGTTGATATGCAGGTGTGATTCGTCCGGGGACCACGCTCCTCCCGTGGACACCCCTTGACAATGGGCCCCCCATCCCATGAGGCTGGCATCCGACTCGATGACAAGGTCGGGACTGGGACCAAAAATGGCTCGGCCATTCCACACAGATAAATTGTGGACCCACCACACGAGTTCGTGCCTGGTTTCCGTGTCCAAGACCAGAGTGTCCGAGAATGAGGCCCCCGCCCTGAGGTGAGCAATTTTGAGCCTCTGAAGGGCTTGATAGTGGAGAGGGGCTGGGAAAATCGCCTGAATGGAAGAAGTTAGAAGACCAATCAGACGAGCCAGTTGACGGAGAGACACCTGCGGGAGAGTGAGAGAATGGCGGATCTCCTTGCGGATCGCCTTGACCTTGGACGCAGGTAAACTGAGTGTTTGACTTCCTGAATCTATGGTGAACCCCAGGAACTCTATGGACGTGGCCGGCAAAAGACAAGACTTCTCCAGGTTGAGAATGAACCCCAAGCCCTGAAGGAGATCTTGAGTCAACCTCAGATGACC
This sequence comes from Bufo gargarizans, assembly GCF_014858855.1. Lineage (NCBI taxonomy): Eukaryota > Metazoa > Chordata > Amphibia > Anura > Bufonidae > Bufo > Bufo gargarizans. Next base: position 362,924,201 of record NC_058085.1, read on the forward strand.
CAGTAAAAGGGCCGGATCCTGAGCCATAATCAGGATGTCGTCCAAATAAATGATCAGACGAATTCCTCTCCCTCTGAGCCAGGCCACTGCCGGCTTCATGAGCTTCGTAAAACACCACGGGGCAGATGACAGACCAAACGGGAGGCAGGTAAAACGCCAGATGCGGTCTCCCCAAGGGAACTGGAGAAGACCTCGGGATGCAGGGGCCACTGGAACTGTGAGATATGCATCCTTTAGATCCAACTTGACGAACCAGTCTCCTGGCTGAAGCAGATCCCTTAACAGATGGATGCCCTCCATTTTGAAATGTCTGTAACGAACGAAGACATTCAAGTTCTTTAGGTTTATGACCGGACGGAATTGGCCGCCCTTCTTCTGCACTAGAAAAATACTGCTCAGTATTCCCGAGTGAGGATCGGGGGACAGCTCTATAGCCTCCTTCCGGAGGAGGGAAGAAAGTTCTGTATCTAAAAGTGTCTGTATCTGGTTTGAACAAGAAACTCTCGGGATGGGAGGAAGGTTCGTTGGGGTGGACACCAACTCGATGGTGAACCCCTGGACTGTGGAGATAACCCACTGGTCTGAGGTGATCCTTGACCACGCATGGAAAAAGAAACGGAGCCTTCCCCCAACCTGTAGCGAAATCGGATAAGACACACAAAGACGGCTTACCATATGGGCGTCTGGATCCTGGAGCGCCTCGGAACCCTCTGGAACGGAAGGAACCTCCACGAGACGGGAAGAAAGTTGGCTGGTACTTGGGATCCTGAAGGGACTGACGATAATTAAAGGAGCCTCTGCCCGTGCCTCTGGGCTGGAAATTGGAGCGGCCGGACAGTCGGCCCCTGAGACTGCCGGCCCTGGATGAAAAACGAGACTGGAAAACGCGGCGCATAGAACTCTGCGCCTTATCAAGGGCCGTAAAGGCCCCCACATATTTTCCTAACTCTTTAATAAAGGGATCTCCGAAAAGGAGGCCTTGCGCCTCCTTACCAGACTCAGATAGAGACAGATTCGCTAATTTGGGCTCAATCTTCATTAAGATGGCCTTACGTCTCTCGATGGCAATGGAGGTGTTTACATTGCCCACTAAACATATAGCCCTTTGGGCCCAGCCGCTAAGATCCTCTGGGTCGACCTGCGTGCCCGCTACTCTAGCGGCCTCGGCTAAATCGAAGATTTTAGCCAGTGGGCCGGTTAGATCAAGCAATTTGTCCTGGCAAGCTTTGAGCGCAGAATCAAGCCCCTTGCGGGGGTTGAAACCGGTTTTGAAACTGGACCACTTTAGGGTCCACGGTCGGGGTCTCACATATCCTGTTAGGGATTAAGGGACGGGGGCATTCTGCGCGCAGCTTGCTGCGCGCCTCCTTGGAAAGAGGCATGCGGATCCTAGCCTCAAGATACTGGGTCACATGGGTGGCCGGAAGCCACTCAGAGGACCTTGGGTGGTGAAGCTGGTCAGGGTTAAATAGAGGATCCCCCAAGGGGTCCATAATTGCGTCTTTGATGCTATCAAGCGGCTCAGTAACGACACCCGTTGTCAGAGACGGGTCATCCAAGGCAGTGTCAACTGCGATATCAGCTAACTCGTCCCCTGAGTGAGTAAACCACTCCTCCCCTGCCTCCTCAACAGACTCTGCGTCTGAATCCGATACCGTATCCGGGAGAGCCCGGGCGGTTTTCCAAGATCGCACCCTTTCTGCCGGGCGCGGGTTAGCTCTTTTGCGTGACTTGTTCACGCATTCAGTGGATGGGCCAGAGCCATCATTCAGGAGTGTTCTGGAGGCAGGAGGGGGCATATCCGAAACTGGATGTGACTTAAGGGCCTGTGATATGGACTGTGTCAGAGAAGCTGACATGGTCCCCATTGCCGCAACAATTGCATCGGATATGGACTGCTGTAACTGAGCAGCCTGCACTACAGTAGAGGGGGCTTCATTAACCCTGAGGGGTGTGGTGGGAGCTACCTGACTAGTGTGTCGGTCCTGGGCAGAAGCGGCAGGGGAAGCTGGCACTAAGGACATGATGGAAAGATCCTGCAGGAGTGAGTCACCCCAACAGAACCAACAGGGGCAGGTACACGACAATACCGGATAGAAATGCGCGGCGCTGAAGATACAGACTAACCGTAACAGAAGCCGGAAGGCACACAAGAAAAGACCGGGAATCGAAGAAGGAGTGGAAACCCGAAGTCTCCACCTCCCAAGGGTGAGAGCCAATGAGCGAACGCTAGCCGGGTGACGTCAGCAATCCCGCGAGATCACGGCGTCCGGAAACCAAGATGGTGCCCGCGAATCTCGCACCTCGCGAGATTACGAGCGCGCGCAGCCCGGGAAGAAGCGGGGAAAAAAGGTAAGGCCTAGAGGAGAAGGGGGGGGGGGAGGAAAAATGGCCGAGCAAGGTACAGAATAAGGGAAAAAATAATATCAAAGCGCCGGGCACCAGAACCGGAAACCCAGCGGAACCAAATCGGCCGAATGAAAAAGAGCCGAAACGAAAGAAATAGAGAACTACAAGGAGAGCCCAGACAGGGGGAAAGACAAAAGGAGGACAAATGAGTCCTTTCAAACTAACGGACGCCAAGGATGACGTCCGCAAGCAAAAACCCTATCTTATAAAGGGTTAATAATAAAACACAGGGTAATGACGCTATACAGATTAAACCAACATAGATTAAAATTATAACCATGTACTTATCTGTGAAGCAGCAAAGAAAGAGGAAGTGTCCATGTGGTGATGCGCCTTATATAGGGGCTATGGGGGTGGAGTTATTACCATGGTTACACTGATGTCATTTTCTTCAGTTATCTTTGCTGCTAATGTTCAGTAAAGAAAGAGTTAAGCAAATATGAGCCTCCGTGTCTTGAAATAAAATCGGCAGCCATATTTTCTGCTTTATAATAATCATATAATACCACTCTGTACTTCTCACATCTTCCACTTGTAGATCTGAACGTTGCTCTGCGCAAGATTATTTTACTTCTGCGCCCAGAGAAAGAGTTTGAAGTGGACGGTAACCGCGTGATTATGAGAACGCTCAGCACCTTCCGGAACTACTTCATGGATTTCATCTTGGGGGAAGAATTTGAAGAGAACATGGGTATTTTAGATGGACGAATCTGCAAGGTATACATCTGTTGGGGTGCACCATGCTGGAAAACGGAATCTGAGAAATAGTCATGATATCTTGTAGGTCAAATCTTTTTTTTTTTTTTTTGGAGAAAACCTGGTATTTGCAAAGGTCTACTGGTCACTATGGCCCCTGAGGATGGGAAACCAGCAACAAGCTGACAGTAGAGTAGCAAAACATTCCATTTTACTTCACCCCCTTTAATACTGACCACTTCAACACCCAAGACCACCAGGGATTTTACCAGTAATCTTTCAACCACCATAGCTCCAACCAGTAGGGATGCTGCCTCTCACCACTTCACTATGTTAGATCACCAGGACCATACCACTGACCACCATAGATCATCAGGCATATCACCATTAAACTCTTTTCATTATGATAGCTCTCAGGTATACAAACATTACCCATCACCCCTCTAGACTACTCAGGATATTACCATTAACCTCTTCATTACCTCAGCCCTCCAATGATATCCTTATAATCACCCCCAGTCACTGTTACCATTCACTGTAAAAAATTATGCTTTAGCCTTAAAGGACTTGTCCAGCTGTACTAGTTTTTAAATATATGGCTCTCTGGAGATTAAAAATAAAAATCTCATGAAAATTTCCCAAAAACCATATTTACCATCCCCAGTCTCCAGCCCCAAGGCTTCTGACACTGCTCCGGTCGATACAGCTGGGACAGAAGATTGATGATGGTCAGTTTAGTTTTATTTGGATTTCCTTGTAAGCCAAATACAAAATAAAAAACAATTAATACCACTGAACAACTCTTTTAACATTGTACCATAATCTAGTTTTTCAATAAAGGGCTTGTCCCACTAAAAATATTCTACAGTTTTCAAACCAGCACCAGGATCTGTACAGTGTTGTAATTGCATTTCAGTGTGTTATCACGTGGTGTATATGCTGCAGAAATGTGGACACAAATCTTCAGTGTATGACATGACCAGCAAAGTGGATGCTGTTTTTCCAAATCTCATCCACACTCTGGAGAAAAGGTCTATAGTGGAAAGTGACTTGAAATGAGAATTTTAAAGGCTATGGACACCTTTGGGGGCAACTTTTTTTTAAATCATTTCATTGTACTAATTTTGAGCTAAAAATTATTATTTAAATTGGTCTTTATTAAAAATGTTGAGCCCCTTTCTCTGTACAGCCTTGATATTCTCCAGTAACAGGATCTGAATTTTTACTCTGTTCCGTCAGGCAGCTCAGCTGATTGCTCCTTATCTCTGAGCTTATAAACTCATAATTGCTCACTTCTAATGTTACTGATAAGAATGTGGCTCAAATAAGTGTTTTTGAGCTATTAGTAATTTAAAGATAAGGGTTTTTAGATGACTGGCAAAAAAGAGAAAGTGAAAGTACGATTTTTACAGCTAGGCAGAAGTTAACCCTTTATGACAAAGCTACTGAATATTTTTAATAAAGACCAATTGAAAAAACGATTTTAAGCCTATAATTAGTAAAATGCAATCATAAAATAAATGTCCCCGAAGATGTACCATGGCCTTTATATTTATACCGTGAATTTCACACTTGGTAGGGCACAGGGTGAAATCCATGGCAAAATCACAGCACAATCCTTTACAAATTTGTATATAACACATGGCAAAAATACACTGTGGAAAGTCGACTCCAGAATATGTGTCCTATGGGTCCATACCCTTAAGAGGGTTGTCCACATTTGGGGCCTCTTCACTTGACCCCCACATTGCCGGACATGCGGAGGGAATCCTACTTACCTGCCGCCACTGCTGGGTTCCTGCTCCTTTGTACTGATACACTGTGGTCCCTCATATCAGTATACAGTTTGACAAGGATCACATGTGCTGCTGCAGGCAGTGATACCCCTATAAAAACCTAGACAACCAGGGAGATTACTAATACCCTCTATGATACCCTAGACAGCCAGTGACATTGCCAATATCTCTTATGATACCCTAGACAACAAGGGACATTACTAATATCCTCTATGATACCCTAGACAACCAGGGACATTACTACTATCCCCTACGACACCTATGATACTCTAGATAACCAGGGACATTACTAATGGACCCTAGACAACAAGAAACATTATTAATATTGAATATGATGCCTTAGACAACAAGGGACATTACTAATATCCTCTATGATACCCTAGATAACCAGGGACATTACTAGTATCCCCTATAACACCCTAGACAACCAGCAATATTAGCATAAATCCCTATGACACCCTAGACAACAAGGAACATAACCCCTATGGTACCCTAGGCAACCAGGAACATTTCTAATATACTCTAGACAACAAGAAACATTATTAATATTGAATATGATGCCCTAAACAACAAGGAACATTACTAATGACCCCTATGATACCCTAGACCACCATGGACGCTATTGATATCCCTTATGATACCCCAGACAACCAGGAATATTAGTATTAAACTATATAAAACCCTAAACAGCAAGGAATAGTAGAATATTAGTATTAACCCCTATGACAACCTAGACAACCAGGAACATCACTTCTATGATACCTCAGACAACCAAAATAATTTTTTATATTCCTTATGACATCCTAGACAACCAGGAATATTAGTGTTAACCTATACGGCACTTTAGACAACAAGGAACATTACTAATTTACCCAAAATACCCTAGAAAACCATGAATATTAGTATTAACCCATATAACACCCTACACAATGTGATACCCTAGACAACCAGGAGAATTACTAATATCCCCTATGATACCCTAGACCACCAATAATAGTAATATGACTCCTAAGTCACCCTAAACCAATTGAGGATTATACATGAACCTATAAACCACCCTAGACCACCAGAAATAAGATCAATACAAGTTTTTTTTCCCCACAAAACAATTCTCCCCAATCCACAGGATGAATGTCATAACCGCTAGGACCCCCAACTAATCATGAGAATGAGGGTCCATTGTTCCTCCATAGGAATGGAGTGGTGGTCATATACGTCTACTGCTGCTCCATTCAACTTTATGGTACTACCATAAGGCCAAGTAAAGTGGCATAGCGTTGAATGAAACAGCGGCAGCGGACATGCACGACTGTCCCCTATTCTTGTGATCAGTGGGGTCCCAGTGGTCAAACTCTCACTGATCAGACACCTAGCCCAGTGATGGGCAAACTGCGGCTCTCCAGATGTTGTAAAACTACAAATCCCATCATGCCCTGCTGTAGGCTGATAGCTGTAGATAGACTGGGCATACTGGGAGTTGGAGTTTTACAACAGCTGGAGAGCCACAGTTTGCCCATCCCTGCCCTAGCCAGTATGGAGGGGATTAGTGATTTTTTTTGTAGGAAAACTCCCTTAGCTTTTACACTGTTGTCGCAGACCATCACAGAGATGAAAGGAACCTCTAAACCACCTAGAGTTCTCTTCACTCTGCAGGGCAGTATGGTATGGGCACTGTATAGCAATTTTATTTGGACAATAAACTACAGTATTATGTACGTTGAACAAAAAGCCCCAAATAGTGGGGGGACTATACAAATACACAGTAACATAGATGAAAAAAGCCCTCTGTCCATCCAGTTCGGCCTGTTATCCTGCAAGTTTATCCAGAGAAAGGAAAAAAAAAAAGTGAGGTAGAAGCCAATTTTTCTCACTTTAGGGGAAATAAATTCCTTCCCGACTCCAATCAGGCATCAGAATAACTCCCTGGACCAGCGACCCCTCTCTAGTAGCTATAGCCTGTAATATTATTACACTCCAGAAATACATCCAGGCCCCTCCTGAATTCCTTTATTGTACTCACCATCACCACCTCCTCAGCCAGAGAGCTCCATAGTCTCACTGCTCTTACCGTAAAGAATCCTCTTCTATGTTTGTGTACAAACCTTCTTTCCTCCAGACGCAGAGGATGTCCCCTCGTCACAGTCACAGTCCTGGGGATAAATAGATGATGGGAGAGATCTCTGTACTGACCCCTGATATATTTATACATAGTAATTACATCTCCCCTCAGTCGTCTTTTTTCTAAAGTGAATAACCCTAATGTTGATAATCTTTCAGGGTACTGTAGTTGCCCCATTCCAGTTATTACTTTAGATGCCCTCCTCTGGACCCTCTCCAGCTCTGCTATGTCTGCTTTGTTCACTGGAGCCCAGAACTGTACACAGTACTCCATGTGTGGTCTAACTAGCGATTTGTAAAGTGGTAGAACTATGTTCTCATCACCGGCATCTATGCCCCTTTTGATGCAACCCATTATCTTATTGGCCTTGGCAGCAGCTGCCTGACACTGGTTTCTACAGCTTAGTTTGCTGTTTATTAAAATTTCTGGGTCCTTTTCCATGTCAGTGTTACCGAGTGTTTTACCATTTAGTATGTTCGGGTGACTTGCATTATTCCTTCCTATGTGCATAAACTTACATTTGTCAGTGTTAAACCTCATCTTCCAAATGTATGGTTATGTACATGGGAAGGAAAAATGAAAGGAAAAATGCTGCAGAGAATATTATTTTGTGGGGCTGGAAATGTTTCCAAATGCAATATGACTGATAAAATCAGCTTGCAGAATGTATAACCCCCACACAAGGGTAAAATAGAACAACACCCATCATATTCATTAATCTATGCTTGGCAAAATAAGTTTTTAGTCCTTTTGTCATTGACATATTCCCGGCTCTGTATTATCAGCTGTCACATCCTCCCACACTCACTTATCCCTGACTCCAGCAGCAATGCAAACGTATTATTCAGCCCAACCTTGAGTTAATGGCTAAATATAATACACAGAAAAATACACAATTATTGAACTATGGCCTGTAGGTAATGTGTGTACTACACTGACACCAAGTGGTGGTGCACAGAACAAGGGATCTGGTGGATAAAATATCAGCTTCCAAACAAGTAAAACCAAATATACAGTCAGATGCAAAGAATGTTTATAGATCAGAAATCCCATCATCAGAACACAAGGAGACTGGAGCAACACATCAAAGAGCTGCTCGGAAGATGTGTAAAAACTTCAACAGCAAAAGTTGCCTTGTAAAAAGGATCTGTCGGCTCTCCTGTGTGGTGTAGTATAGAGGATCTGTCGGCTCTCCTGTGTGGTGTAGTATAGAGGATCTGTCGGCTCTCCTGTGTGGTGTAGTATAGAGGATCTGTCAGCTCTCCTGTGTGGTGTAGTATAGAGGATCTGTCGGCTCTCCTGTGCGGTGTAGTATAGAGGATCTGTCAGCTCTCCTGTGCGGTGTGGTATAGAGGATCTGTCAGCTCTCCTGTGAGGTGTAGTATAGAGGATCTGTCGGCTCTCCTGTGCGGTGTAGTATAGAGGATCTGTCAGCTCTCCTGTGCGGTGTGGTATAGAGGATCTGTCAGCTCTCCTGTGAGGTGTAGTATAGAGGATCTGTCAGCTCTCCTGTGAGGTGCAGTATAGAGGATCTGTCAGCTCTCCTGTGTGGTGCAGTATAGAGGATCTGTCAGCTCTCCTGTGTGGTGTAGTATAGAGGATCTGTCGGCTCTCCTGTGTGGTGTAGTATAGAGGATCTGTCAGCTCTCCTGTGTGGTGTAGTATAGAGGATCTGTCGGCTCTCCTGTGCGGTGTAGTATAGAGGATCTGTCGGCTCTCCTGTGCGGTGTAGTATAGAGGATCTGTCGGCTCTCCTGGTGGTGTAGTTATAGAGGATCTGTCAGCTCTCCTGTGTGGTGTAGTATAGAGGATCTGTCAGCTCTCCTGTGTGGTGTAGTATAGAGGATCTGTCAGCTCTCCTGTGTGGTGTAGTATAGAGGATCTGTCAGCTCTCCTGTGTGGTGTAGTATAGAGGATCTGTCGGCTCTCCTGTGTGGTGTAGTATAGAGGATCTGTCGGCTCTCCTGTGCTGGTGTAGTATAGAGGATCTGTCGGCTCTCCTGTGTGGTGTAGTATAGAGGATCTGTCGGCTCTCCTGTGCTGGTGTAGTATAGAGGATCTGTCAGCTCTCCTGTGTGGTGTAGTATAGAGGATCTGTCAGCTCTCCTGTGTGGTGTAGTATAGAGGATCTGTCAGCTCTCCTGTGCGGTGTAGTATAGAGGATCTGTCAGCTCTCCTGTGTGGTGTAGTATAGAGGATCTGTCGGCTCTCCTGTGTGGTGTAGTATAGAGGATCTGTCAGCTCTCCTGTGTGGTGTAGTATAGAGGATCTGTCAGCTCTCCTGTGTGGTGTAGTATAGAGGATCTGTCAGCTCTCCTGTGTGGTGTAGTATAGAGGATCTGTCAGCTCTCCTGTGTGTTGTAGTATAGAGGATCTGTCAGCTCTCCTGTGCGGTGTAGTATAGAGGATCTGTCAGCTCTCCTGTGTGGTGTAGTTATAGAGGATCTGTCGGCTCTCCTGTGTGGTGTAGTATAGAGGATCTGTCAGCTCTCCTGTGCGGTGTAGTATAGAGGATCCTGTCAGCTCTCCTGTGCGGTGTAGTATAGAGGATCTGTCAGCTCTCCTGTGTGGTGTAGTATAGAGGATCTGTCAGCTCTCCTGTGTGGTGTAGTATAGAGGATCTGTCAGCTCTCCTGTGTGGTGTAGTATAGAGGATCTGTCAGCTCTCCTGTGTGGTGTAGTATAGAGGATCTGTCAGCTCTCCTGTGTGGTGTAGTATAGAGGATCTGTCAGCTCTCCTGTGCGGTGTAGTATAGAGGATCTGTCAGCTCTCCTGTGTGGTGTAGTATAGAGGATCTGTCAGCTCTCCTGTGTGGTGTAGTATAGAGGATCTGTCAGCTCTCCTGTGTGGTGTAGTATAGAGGATCTGTCAGCTCTCCTGTGTGGTGTAGTATAGAGGATCTGTCAGCTCTCCTGTGTGGTGTAGTATAGAGGATCTGTCAGCTCTCCTGTGTGGTGTAGTATAGAGGATCTGTCAGCTCTCCTGTGTCGGTGTAGTATAGAGGATCTGTCAAGCTCTCCTGTGTGGTGTAGTATAGAGGATCTGTCAGCTCTCCTGTGTGGTGTAGTATAGAGGATCTGTCAGCTCTCCTGTGTGGTGTAGTATAGAGGATCTGTCAGCTCTCCTGTGTGGTGTAGTATAGAGGATCTGTCAGCTCTCCTGTGTGGTTGTAGTATAGAGGATCTGTCCGCTCTCCTGTGTGGTGTAGTATAGAGGATCTGTCAGCTCTCCTGTGTGGTGTAGTATAGAGGATCTGTCAGCTCTCCTGTGTGGTGTAGTATAGAGGATCTGTCAGCTCTGCCTGTGTGGTGTAGTATAGAGGATCTGTCAGCTCTCCTGGTGTGGTGTAGTATAGAGGGATCTGTCAGCTCTCCTGTGTGGTGTAGTATAGAGGATCTGTCAGCGTCTCCTGTGTGGTGTAGTATAGAGGATCTGTCGGCTCTCCTGTGTGGTGTAGTATAGAGGATCTGTCAGCTCTCCTGTGTGGTGTAGTATAGAGGATCTGTCAGCTCTCCTGTGTGGTGTAGTATAGAGTATCTGTCGGCTCTCCTGTGTGGTGTAGTATAGAGGATCTGTCAGCTCTCCTGTGTGGTGTAGTATAGAGGATCTGTCAGCTCTGCTGTGCGGTGTAGTATAGAGGATCTGTCAGCTCTCCTGTGTGGTGTAGTATAGAGGATCTGTCAGCTCTCCTGTGTGGTGTAGTATAGAGGATCTGTCAGCTCTCCTGTGTGGTGTAGTATAGAGGATCTGTCAGCTCTCTTGTGTGGTGTAGTATAGAGGATCTGTCAGCTCTCCTGTGCGGTGTAGTATAGAGGATCTGTCGGCTCTCCTGTGTGGTGTAGTATAGAGGATCTGTCAGCTCTCCTGTGTGGTGTAGTATAGAGGATCTGTCAGCTCTCCTTTGCTAGTACTAAGCCCGCTTTCCCTACTTATTTGCAGTACAAGTTCTAAATAGCTAGACTGCAACTGGTCGACAGTTCCTAAGCTATATAAGTGCAGAGACGTACTGACAAACAAAGACAAACACAATACAAAGTCGTTTGTAAATAGGTCAAAACCAGTTGGCCTATGCAGTACCGAGAGACAAAGAGTGGTTAGAAGACAAGCAGAGATCAGAACCACACAGACTATGCAGTACCAAACAAGAGACAGAGAATGATCAGAAGATGAGCAGGGGTAAGAAGCACGAGCAATCCAAATAAGCACAGGAACAAGAACCAGCAACACAGCGAGTGAGCCAGAGACTATCACTGACACTGGTGTATTGCCAGGATGGGATTTAAATAGAGCGTCAAGTGCCTGAATCAGACTTGGATCTCCATTTGCCAGAATCACTAGCACATAGGAATAGAGCAGCTGAGCAATGAGCCCACTGCTAATCTCTCCCAGCACAAGCCTGCTGCAGGGAGAAACAGAGCATTGCATCCTGTTGCGAAGGATGCGTTTGCGTCACCAGGGGGCGTAGTTCAGCAGCACGGCTCTCCCGTGCTGAGGCTGTGGATCGCACCGCTGGAGTCCGGACAGGTAACTTTGTTACAGTTATTCATTTACAAATTTCCTGGGGGTGTAACTGAGGCAGAACAAGGTTCGGACTTCTAAGAAATCATTTGCCAGAATTGTTATTTTATGGTGTGATGGTAGAAATTTTGAATGATCCCTAAGCAAGGCATCTAACTATGGTGTCTGCAATGCTCAAAATCCTATAATTTAGTCTAAGGGTAAAAGAATGAGAAACTATGACTCTTGGGGAGGAAATGTATCTTGAGGAGTATATTTGAAGTCAGTTTTGCTTGAGTCAGTGTTGGAGAACTTTGTGCCACATTTATCAAATGTCAAAGGTTGTTTGATAAATTAGTCTTATCCTAAACCTAACACTTCTGTCTCAAGAAGCTTCTCCAGTTTTCCTACTGCGCCTCCTCCTGGAGTGAGATGGTGACTTTTTTTTAAAAGTCGCAATGATAAATCTGGAGTGAAACTCATTAACATAGCTAATCACACCCATGTTACAAAACTGGAGTGAGTGGTGTAAAAATGCGAAAAGTCGCAAAATGTTGCGAAAAGTCGCAAAAGCCCTATTTTGCGACTTTTCTGGAGTGAAGGTATGATAAATCAGGGCCATAAACTTTATTTGACATATAAGTACTTAATTATATGTCCTCTGACAACATTTTTATCAAGTGAAGATTATTTGTCCCTCTTAAACAGCAGAATACTTATTTTATTAGCAAAAACTTGGGTGTCACCCTTATAATCTAAAAGTATAAATGAGCCAATAGGATGTATGACGGATGTATATATCCTCATAGTATGCATCTGGACGCAATCAGGATTCTCTAGCATGGGAAAACCGAAAACCATGAGGTCCCCTCTGTAGCCATCTAAGCTTTTATACCGAATAATATCCAACATTTAATTATGTTTATTTAACCCTATTATATCAGTAGGAAACACTACAATTACAAAAACAGGAATTGACTTTAATAAGCCTCACATTTATATCATCAAAACGTTCAAGAAATGAGAAATGCAAATAACGGATCCGTCAACAGCAGCTTGTTGGTGGTTTCAGTGATATGTTGTGTCTCTTTACAGACCACTGTATCCTGGGAAGATAACAAGCTGGTGTGTGTGCAGAAGGGTGAGGTCCCGAACCGTGGCTGGAAGCAGTGGCTGGAGGGAGATTTATTGCTTACGGTGAGATCCCAACCATGTTTGTCGCCTGTTCTCGCTACCATCTCATTGTACACTGTCTGTAGAGACGGGGTCTTCAAAGCTTATGAAACTATAGCTACTGACATACCTCGATAGCTGTAGACCCCTGGTTTCCGACCACTGCATAAAGGGTTCTTAAAAAGTGTATGGGGAAAAAAAACCTTAAAGGGGTGGTCCAGTTTGGAGAACTGACTTTCATGTACCCCACCTGTTAGTAGATGGAGGTGCTCAGATCAGGACCCTCTTCTTTTATCAAAGTTAGTTACAAGAAGTTAGAGAAATGTGGACACTGCTGCACGTTTCCTTTAAATACGATCACTTTACATTCCAGCTAATAAAAGGGGCGGAGCTGTGACAACCGGTGTTTTGTCTCATTAGAAAGAAAGAGTTAGGTTAGGATCCGCAAAAAATAAATAAAAAAGGATGACATCTGTGAGATGTCCGTGTTACATCCATAGGACATGTTCTATTTTTTGTGTGGAACAGACTTGCAGAGATACGGATATGGAATGCACACCGAGTAATTTCCGTTTTTTTTTGCGGCCCCGTTGAAATGAATGGTTCCGCATACAGGCCACAAAAAAAAAAGGAGGGGGTAGACTCAGACACGACGGCAGGATCAGACTACACAGGGTGTACTTGTAGTCTGGAGCCATGGGAACACATACGTCTGCTTAGGAGCTGAATACATAAAACGGAAGGACATTGTGAATAAAGACTGTTTACAAAGTTGCTTCATTTTTATTTAATTTTAAATGCATTGGAGCAAATCTTGGGTCGATTAACCTATTAACCCTTTGACTCTCTTTTTCTTCCCAGGAGCTGACGGCGGGGGATGCAGTCTGCATACAAACCTACCGCAGAGTATAATGGAGAAGAAGATTGTGACCCTGCAAACACGGAATCTTCCGGATGATGTCTCCATAGGAATATGTTTTCACTTGATTGTTGTCAGCTCTCTTCATATCACTGCTGTCACGTTCCAGGAGAAGGCCAATGGATGTTGGTGACCAGGGCACCAGGGGGGCGACCATTGATACGCTCAGGGTGATCCGATCACTGTCTACAGGGATAGAGGTGGACCTGGCGCCATAACAGTCTATCTCTGTGAACCTACAGCCCCCTTCATTGATTGTACGAAGCCTGATGATAAAACAGTTAAAGGGATGTTCTATTTTTCTGCAAGTTGCGTGCAAGCTTATTGGCGGTGCGCTGCTATCCCGTGTGCTGGCCGCTTCTGGCATCAAGTGCCATACTTTGGGCACTTGACCCTAGCCTGGGGTTAGCACCCGCAGCACATGTGGAAGTCTGAAGCGCTTGTGCAGCAAGAGATTCAGACTTACACATGCACTGCAAATTCTAACCCTAGCCTTGGAACATGGGCCCAATGTATAGCCTTACAATGCCAGTACTAAAAAATCCCCCTTATAATGTGTGCCAGTACAAAAATACCTCCTTATAACGTGTGCCAGTACAAAAAATGCCACCAGGGGCGTAGCTAAAGGCTCATGGGCCCTGGTGCAAGAGTTCAGCTTGGGGCCCCCCTTCCCTCAGTGCTTTGTGGCCAAGGGCAGGAAGCACAAGGCCTTTGTCCTGCCCGAGGCAAAAATTGAAACGGCCCCCCCTTGAGTCAGAGGTGTCACTTGACCAGCATGCACTTTCTATAATACTGGTGTCTTCTTTTGTGGCACAAGGGTCTTTGGGCCCCCTCGGGCTCCTGGGCCCGGGAGCGACTGCTACCTCTTCACCCCCTATAGCTACGCCCCTTCCCCCTTATAATGTGTGCCAGTACAAGAAAACTAACATTTGGTCCATCTGGACCTATTTACGTCTTTTTATCATGTGCCTTTCCTGTGATTAAAACTTTACTTTTATTAATATGCCTTTAAAATACTATATTACTACACACAAAACTTGTACTAGATAGATTAATACTATCAGTGGTGCGGGTAGCTCTAATTTAGGCCTCATGCACACGACCGTTGTGTGCATCCGGGGCCGTTGTTCTGTTTTCCGTTTTTTTCCGCGGATCCATTGACTTTCAATAGGTCCGTGGAAAAATCGGAAAATGCTCCATTTGGCATCCGCGTCTGTTATCCGTGTTTCCAGTCTGTGAAAGAAATATGACCTGTCCTATTTTTTTCACGGACAACGGCTCACGGACCCATTCAAGTCAATGGGTCCGTAAAAATAACAGCTGCACACATGATTGTCATCCGCGTCCGTGATCCGTGTCCATTTTTTCCTATCATTTCAAAGGCAAACTTGATTTTTTTTTCATTTTTCATGTCCGTGGATCCTCCAAAACTCAAGGAAGACCCACGGAAGAAAAAACGGACACGGATCACGGAACAACGGAAACCGTTTTTGCGGACCGCAAAAAAAAAGTCTGTGTGCATGAGGCCTTAAGCTGTTGCTTCACAGCTGGTAAATGTCACCTCTATAGATCATGCTCTATGTAGTTATATACCTATTGCTTGTAGTTCCTAAACTACCTATACTTTATCTCCTTTTAGGGAGCTCCCTATCTGCCACTGAGCCTAAAAAACGTAATCACTCATATCCCTGCATCCCGACATGTTTCGCTGGGCATCCAGCGTCTTCAGGGGATCATGCAGGTATGAGTGTTGGGGGTGGGGACCATCTTTTAATAGTTTGTATATTGTGTCATATTTGTCACAACCAATGGGACCACTTGGCGTCTTCCACGCCTTCCTCATTACCCCTCCTCCTATCATCCGATAGGTTCTCCTTAGTTGAGAACTTTATTGGCCGAGTCTCGCGATGTATAAGATAGATTCACGCAGGCGCTTATACATCGCGAGACTCGGCCAATAAAGTTCTCAACTAAGGAGAACCTATCGGATGATAGGAGGAGGGGTAATGAGGAAGGCGTGGAAGACGCCAAGAGGTCCCATTGGTTGTGACAAATATGACACAATATACAAACTATTAAAAGATGGTCCCCACCCCCAACACTCATACCTGCATGATCCCCTGAAGACGCTGGATGCCCAGCGAAACATGTCGGGATGCAGGGATATGAGTGATTACGTTTTTTAGGCTCAGTGGCAGATAGGGAGCTCCCTAAAAGGAGATAAAGTATAGGTAGTTTAGGAACTACAAGCAATAGGTATATAACTACATAGAGCATGATCTATAGAGGTGACATTTACCAGCTGTGAAGCAACAGCTTAAGGCCTCATGCACAC
The DNA here is from genome assembly GCF_014858855.1 of Bufo gargarizans. NCBI lineage: Eukaryota > Metazoa > Chordata > Amphibia > Anura > Bufonidae > Bufo > Bufo gargarizans. The sequence goes on from NC_058085.1 coordinate 362,940,146, forward strand.
AGACTTTTTTTTTGCGGTCCGCAAAAACGGTTTCCGTTGTTCCGTGATCCGTGTCCGTTTTTTCTTCCGTGGGTCTTCCTTGAGTTTTGGAGGATCCACGGACATGAAAAATGAAAAAAAAATCAAGTTTGCCTTTGAAATGATAGGAAAAAATGGACACGGATCACGGACGCGGATGACAATCATGTGTGCAGCTGTTATTTTTACGGACCCATTGACTTGAATGGGTCCGTGAGCCGTTGTCCGTGAAAAAAATAGGACAGGTCATATTTCTTTCACAGACTGGAAACACGGATCACAGACGCGGATGCCAAACTGAGCATTTTCCGATTTTTCCACGGACCCATTGAAAGTCAATGGATCCGCAGAAAAAAACGGAAAACAGAACAACGGCCGCGGATGCACACAACGGTCGTGTGCATGAGGCCTAAACTAGAGCTACCCGCACCACTGATACTTTTAATCTATCTAGTACAAGTTTTGTGTGTAGTAATATAGTATTTTAAAGGCATATTAATAAAAGTAAAGTTTTAATCACAGGAAAGGCACATGATAAAAAGACGTAAATAGGTCCAGATGGACCAAATGTTAGTTTGCTAAATTAGAAGACGTCGACATGTGCTGAGAGGTCACTCGAAATTTGGCTGCCAGTACAAGAAAATGTCCCCTTATAACGTGTGCTAGAACAAAAAATGTCTTCCTATAATGTGTGGCAGTACAAGAAAATTCCCCCTAGAAATGTATCTCAGTACAAAAAATGCCCCCTTATAACATGTGCCAGTATAAAAAGTACCCCCCTTATAACATGTGCCAGTACGAAATAATACCACCTTATAACATGTGCCAGTACGAAATAATACCACCTTATAACATGTGCCAGTACGAAATAATACCACCTTATAATGTGTGCCAGTACAAAAATGCCCCCATTATAACATGTGGCAGTACAGAAAATATCCCCTTTTAGCGGCCTCAGTAGAACTAATGCCCCCATAGTGTCCCCCATTATAATGTGTTCCAGTTATAAATATTAACCCCTTCCCCCATAGTGGCTGAAAAATAAAATCAAATACTGACCTCCATGCGGCTGTCAGGACACGGAGCAGGACACAGGCCTCTACTGGTCTGTGCCCTGAGCTGTATGCCGCCCTACTCCGGTGACACAATGATGATCACATGATTGCGCCCCTGCGCCGGACTCTGATAGGCTACGGGCACTTGGCCTTAAGCCTTCCAGAGGGAACGGCAGAGCAGGGAATTATCCCTTCTGTGCCCCGTCGCAGCATTCGACTGTAGGCGAGAGATGAGCTTTTCAACACGAGAAGTGTTCACTGACCATGGCCCTTCCAGCACCCCCACGTGTCCCTGCGTAGCGCCACCTCAGGCAATCTCCTCACCTTGCCTCATTGGCGGTGCAGCCCTGCACAAGCCTTAGCTCTGGACAGGATCCCAACTACTGGATGCAAACAAGAATGTTTCATTCACTGACAGCAATTTTGAAAGTGGTAGCAGATCTTATTGTAAGGATTAAGACTTATTGCTATAAAATCTAAAAATAAAATGTAATAACATGAATCACTCCTGAGTTACTGGATGAAATGTTTTAAATAAAAGTCATGATTAAATCATCATTTCTTCTAACTCTGCCTTCGGACAGCGCAGAATCCCTACTCTCTCTACCCTGGGAGGAGCTCTCTTGTGTACCCATTGTCGCCCCCATAATGAGGGGGGGGGGAGGCAAGTGATACCTATATAAAGAGACTGAGTTTAGTGATTAAGACATAGACACCTAGCTGAGATGCATCAATCTACCAAAACTAGATGCCTCACAGGACGAAAATATGTCTTCTCCCATCTCACTAGGTGTGTCTCACCAGGACTAAAATTAAAGCTGTTCCTCTCACTTCTCTAACATCTTTCTTAGACCCTTTCTTGGGACACCTCTCCATGCCTGTGGCCTAGCTCTTCATTCTCCTCGGGATGGGGGCTTCAGCCTCTCATGTGGTCTCAGCCACGCACTGACTCACTTCCTTCTTACAGCCCTTATCAATAATCTATGGTGCTACAGAGCCATCTAGTGGCAACTATTACAATTGCAATGCTTTGGATAACATACAAGCAGAACCAATAGGGATCACATTAACACTGGGCAACTTTATGATAATTTGGAATTTTCTGATAAAGTCACTTGTATTTTGTCTTCGTGTTCACGTGAGTTTCCTCCGTGTACTCTGCTTTCCTCCCAAACGCCAAAGACATACTTATAAGAATTTAGATTGTGAGCCCCATTGGGAATAGCAAGTGATAATAATGCTGCAGAATATGTTGGTGCAAGGAAAATAAATAACACCTCACTACAATTTCCTGAACTCTAGTATTCCCTGTGACCCAAGTGTCCAAGAAACTGGGGGCCATGCTGCAGTGTCCGCCTTGGACGGTTGGTGGTTACACGCAATGACATTGTGGACTGCATGTGATTGTGCAACGCTGCTGTATGGAAACACAATGGACTGCATGCAACAAAACCTATACCTATCACATACACCAGGGGGCAGCAGATACAACACAAAATCAAACCCAAAAATGTATCCTCAAAACTTTTTCTCCTTTGCTCCTATTATCTCCTCCCCTCTTGTCTGATCGAATGTGAAACAGGAAAACTTTCACTTTTGGGCAAATCACTTTGTACAGACAGAAAACTAATAATGTAAGTATTTACTATGAGATGTAAAGCTCTGCTTGTGTAGGGATCAGATGCAATGCTCTGCCTTTGTGCAATGCTCTGCCTGTGTAGGGATAAAATGCAGTGCTCTGCTTGTATAGACATGAGATGCAATGCTCTGCCTTTGATTGGACGAGATGCAACGCTCTGCCTGTGTAGGGATAAAATTCATTGACCTGCCTGTGTAAGAAGTAAATGGAAGGCTCCGCCAGTGTAGACATGAGATGTACTGCTCAGCCTGTGTAAGGATGAGATGTAATACTAAATTTAAATTCTGATAAAAATGTTTTGCAATAGTCTACAGAGATTGCCAAACTGTACATCTCTGTGTGGGTTCCTAAGTTCTGCAGGCTGCTGTGGGTGTGTAAGCCGTGTGGCGGGGTGGGCTCCCCAGGATACAGCAAAGTCACGAACGAGGAAAGCAACTCCACCACCAGCTTTTGGCAAAAATAGAATTTTACTTAAACGTGGTAATGAACACAACCACAAATGCTGTACAATAAATTTACATACACCCAGCCCGAAGGCTGAGACCATTGTGCCGCACAATATGGCGCCCTCCGATGCAGGGGGAAAATGCGGTAATTTACCTACTGGCGGGCACAACTAAACTGCCACACCTTACCTGTTATTACCCTAAAAAAAACAAGAACAATTGTTTGGGTACGCGGTGCGGGCTAGCCTGCGGTGCAGCACAACAGCTTACAATCTTACAGTGCTCTACAGTATTCCCCCTCCCATAACTGGTCCTGTAGCACGTGCCTGAGTATTCCTTCTGAGCAAAACGCCAGACTGGCTTGAGTTTGGGGGAAATTATCACCTCTCCAAGTTGAAATGTCCCTTTAAGATATGGAGTCCTTGCAATAAACAGTAGTAACACTTGTGGCCTGACGCCAACACTGCGATGAGGTGCGTGCACAATCTTACCGACCCAGGTCTGCCTCTCCAACAAGCATGCGGTCCTGCAGTGTATGTCGTTTTGTTCATCAGCTCTCATCAGCGTTCCTGGAAGCAATCCTCGTTCCTCTGGTCAGGATCAGGGTCTTGGACACGATCTGCTTCACTTAGCTGCAGCTCTGGTCACTAAGGGATGCTCCCACACCTGGATGCCGTCGGATCCTCTGCTCACACAGTTCCTCAGTCTCTGCTCCCTCTAAGATGGCTGCTCCCTTTCTTCTGCAGGCTCTGAAACTCCACCTCTCATGAATATGGAAATATTAGCAGTCTGTAGCTGTGTTGAGGAAACAGCGCAATCTTGTGGCCAAACAGTAGAATGTCAGTCCAGATCATTTAATTTAATCTACACAGTGTTCAGACAAGGAGAGCTCTTTCCCCATCTCACAGGCGTTGCTGCTTTTTGGAACTGCAGCCTTCTCCACAGCCAAGACACCCCAACATGGACTCATCTCATCACCCAACTACCCCAAAACGTACCCCAACAACCAGCACAACACCTGGAATATCACCGTCAACCAAGGGTTTCACACTTCACTAAAGTTCTTGGGGGTTTGACTTAGAGCCGTCAGATGGATGCAACTATGACTATGTCGAGGTAATAAACATGTCATCTCGATGAGGGCCCTGCTCGCAAGAGCTTACAATTAGTGATGAGTGAAGCGAGCTTTAGATCCTACATCCGAAGTCGCTTCGCTCAAAACTCTGGTTTAATTCTGTACGGAGATCTGTTTCCGTACAGCATTAAAATGTGTGGCCTCCGACGAGGCGAAGTCAGTTACTCACGAAGTAATAACTTCGATATTAGATTTTTAAACTGAAAAAAAAACATTTTAAAACTTGGATCTGAACCCGGCTTCGATACCGAGGTATTCGGAATCAAAAGTTTTAAAATGTTATTTTTTTTTTTCAGTTAAATAATCTAATATCAAAGTTATTCACCGAGACTTTGGGAATAATTGACTTCGCCTCGTCGGAGGCCGCACATTTTAATGCAGTACGGAGACGCTTTACGAGATGCTGTACTCGCTTCGCTCATCACTACCTACAATCTGAGGAGATAGGGGGGACACATAAAGTGAAATGTGCTTGTGTGAGCAAAATCAGCTCTACCGATGTGATGATGGGGTCAAATTAAGGGTTAAAGGGAACCTGTCACCGGGATTTTGTGCATAGAGCTGAGTACATGGGTTGCTAGATGGTCGCCAGCACATCCGCAATACCCAGTCCCCATAGCTCTGTGTGCTTTTATTGTGTAAAAAAAAAAAAAAAAAGATTTGAAACATATGCAAATTAACCTGAGATGAGTCCTGTAGGTGAGATGAGTCAGGGACAGGACTCATCTCAGGTTAATTTGCATATGTATCAAATCGGTTATTTTTACACAATAAAAGCACACAGAGCTATGGGGTCTGGGTGTTGCGGATGTGCTAGCGGCCATCTAGCAGCCCATGTCCTCAGCTCTATACACAAAATCCAGGTGACAGGTTCCCTTTAAGTCGAGCGGCTCAAGAAAGAAATCATCACAGAGACACAGGGAGGTGTGTGCTCCATAGAATGACCTTCAGTTTAATTTCAGCATGCGCGTATATATACCAACAGCATATCATAATGGCTTTAGGCCAAAAAAGAGTGAAATTATTACAATTCTTATTATTATACGTTTCTTGCAGGAGTGAACACAGGACATTTGGCCTTGTATTTAGAACATTCTAGATATGATGAAAAACAATGCATCAGCATGAAAATAATTATGTATAAGCATTAAAGAGGGGGTGAGCCCACTGTGAAAAGAGAGGAACAGAATGGAGTAGGTCTGACTTCCCTCGCACTTGCTTTGTACAATGGTCCGGCAATCTCTACAAAATAGGGGAGTAGATATAAAGCTGCGAGAGCCGTCACCGGCCGATATCTCAAGTGCTTCTCCTGTATATAATTATATATGTACAGCTGGTATAACCTGGGCATCTCCTGTATATAGTGATATGGACCATGCTGGTATAACCTGGGCATCTCCTGTATATAATTATATATGTACAGCTGGTATAAGTTATACATCTTCTTGTATATAAGTGATATGGAGCATGCTGGTATAACCTGGGCATCTCCTGTATATAATTATATATGTACAGCTGGTATAAGTTATACATCTTCTTGTATATAGTGATATGGACCATGCTGGTATAACCTGGGCATCTCCTGTATATAATTATATATGTACAGCTGGTATAAGTTATACATCTTCTTGTATATAGTGATATGGACCACGCTGGTATAACCTGGGTATCTCCTGTATATAGTTATATATGTACAGCTGGTATAAGTTATACATATTCTTGTATATAGTGATACGGACCATGCTGGTATAACCTGGGCATCTCCTGTATATAATTATATTTGTGGTCGAGGCTACAGCCGAGAGCCAGAGCTATGACGAACCGGGAACCTGTCAGAGAGGAACCTGTTACCTGACTAAAATGGCTGGAGGTGTGCCCTTAGCCATGCCGAGGGTAGACCTAAAAGGGGGCATACCCTGATGAACAAGGAGAGAAAAGGAGAGGGAGGGTGGGGCACCGAAAACGCACGCAAGTGAAGGAGGGGGCGTGCTCCCTTTTAAGCGAGCCTACGCCCCTCCCACAAATGCAGGCTGACATGTCAGCCTTTTACAACTTGTGGTCGAGGCTACAGCCGAGAGCCAGTGCTATGACGAACCGGGAACCTGTCAGAGAGGAACCTGTTACCTGACTAAAATGGCTGGAGGTGTGCCCTTAGCCATGCCGAGGGTAGACCTAAAAGGGGGCAAAAACCACACCTGAGTAGGAGGGAGACCTTTATTGTGATGACCAATTACAGTACCAAACTGTGAAAAGCCCGTGAAATCTCAGCTTGGGGGTTCGGTATGTAGCGAGTGAAGCAAGAGGAGCGCCAGCGGCCCATTCTCCGGATGACGTGGCCGGGCACGTTATGCTTGGAAGCCGCGGATGCTGCCCCAATACGGAAGGAGTGCCCTGAAATGGCCTTTGGGTCGAAACCCAAACCCGAAGCCAGAGTGCGCACGTGCGAGACGAACTGGGAGGTCGTGAGGGGCAAGGCCTTGAACGGGAGCAACGGGCTGTCCGGGCCCGCGTCTCCCAAGGCTGCTAGCAGACTCCCCAGCACCTGGACCGGGCACCAAGCGTTGGCCGATTGGTAGAAGCGTACCTCCACCGGTGGACCTACCTGCATGGTTTTGGAGGTGAGGAGGTACAAGGAGAAATGGTCGTCATGCCAGGCCAGCTGACCCCTGGTTAAACCCTTGGCCCTGGCTGAACTACGGGTGAATTCACCGGGTCTTAAGAACCCGTAAAAACCGAGGTACATTGCTGCCTTGATGACTGTGCTGGAAAGGAGCCCAAAAGGAAAGGCGTCTAGGGAGGAGGAAAGCCTTCTGAACAAATCCCCTGACACCGGCTGCCTGGACGGGATGGTCACGAGGTTGTTTTTCTGAACGCCCCTGAGGGTTGCCCTGACTGCCTGGGAAAGGAAAACCGACCTGCTTTCGGGGTCTTCTAACATGGCGAAATGTTGGACCCCGGATAAGTACAATTTGATGGTGTTGAAGGATAGCTTGAGATCCTGGTGACAGTAGGCAATGAAAGCTGTGATGTACGTGGTCATATCGGTGTCTCGTCTCGGATGCAGACCCGTGAACCTGTTGAAGGTGTTCAACGCGGTCCTGTAGTTTCTGGCGGTGTTACGAGATAAAGACTCCTGCATCAGAGATTTAGCTGAATCAATGAGAAAGTTTAATCCATCACCAGGTTTTGGTACATCGGAGGAGATAGCCCCACCCGGTCTGCCTCCGGCATGACCTGAAAGAAAGTGTCGAAATTAAAGCGTGACAAGGCGTCCGCGGCCACATTATGCACTCCTTGAATGTGTCTGCAAGCCACATGGAAGTTATGTTCCAATGAAAGCCAGACTAACCTGCGGACGAAGGACATGATCTGGGGAGACTGGGATCTGCCCCTGGTGACTATGTCCACCACTGCCTGACTGTCGGTTACAAACACTACTGAAGAGTTGGCCCACGTACTGCCCCAAACCTGGGCCGCTGCTACAATCGGGTACACTTCCAGCAAGGGGGAAGATTTCAATGCGGCTCTAGCGGATGACACCTCTGCTGGCCAGGCACCCGCGAACCATTGGTTTCCACAGATAGCCGCGAAACCTCTAGAGGCGGCGGCGTCCGAAAAACCAATGTGGAAGCTGGGCCCGGCTGAGGTATGAACAAGGAGACCCCATTCCATGAGGCCATGAAGTCCTGCCACATGGCCAGGTCGGCCAAGGCTTGGGTGTCCAAGGTGACGAGGCTGTCTTGCTCGGGGGCAGAAGGGAGTAGCTGCAGGAGTCTGGACATGAAGGCCCTGCCCTGGGGCATGACTCTGGTGGCGAAATTGAGCATGCCGAGCAGGGACTGCAACTCTACCTTGGTGCAAGTCCTGCTACCCGCTGACCTGGCAATGGCTTCCCTGATTTTTTCCAACTTTACGGCTGGCAACCTAGCTTCCATCCTCCCTGTATCCAGGATTATGCCCAGGAAAGTGATTACCGTCGCCGGGCCTTCTGTTTTGGAGGATGCCACCGGAACGTTGAGTTGGTCGAACAGCTGAAGCAGCGCCTGGAGCTTGCTTGGCCGGCAGTCTGGGCTTTCAATTAACAGAAAGTCATCCAAGTAATGGATGACCAGAGGGCAACCGCAGTGGTTGACCAGGATCCAATGCAATGCCTGAGCGAACTGGTCGAACAGCCAGGGGCTGCTCTTGGACCCGAACGTTAGGCGATTGGCAAAGAAAAACTGATCTTCCCACCGGATGCCGTAGAACCTCCAGAGCTGTGGATGAATGGGCAGTAATTTAAAAGCATCGGCGATGTCCGCCTTCGCCAACCACGCCCCCCGACCTACTTTGAGGATCAACTGAATGGCTTCATCTATGGTGGCGTAGCTCATTGAAAACTCCTCGGAGGGCACCAAAGAATTCAGACTGGGTGTGCTGGAGCCATGTGGAGCGGACAAATCGTAAATTAAGCGTTTTTAATTAGAAAACTGTTTGGACACGATGCCCACGGGGTTTACCCTCCAAAGGTCAAAGGGTATGAAGGAAAAGGGGCCGATGAGGAACCCCTTTTCTACTTCAGACCTGATCAGCGCACCCACCGGCTCAGGATCACTGGTTGCCGACAGCAGGTTGGGCCCTTCCCAAGAAGCTTGAGGGAGAGCTATCAGGCCTGTGTGGAACCCTGCTGTGAACCCGGAAACCAGGAACTGAACGAACTGAGGGTTGTGATGGTTCTGTAGCAGGGATGCTAGAAGAACCACATTGACGCTGCTTAGTCAGGATGGCCTGGACCTTTGAGGACAAGCCAACTGGGGGTGAGCCCTGAAACAGCCCGCGCAAACGTGAAGGGCCCTGCATTTATTGTAATAACACGCGTTCTGATTAAAGTTATTACATACCTGGCTGTTGCCCAGGAACACTATCGGCCGCCCTAGCTTGTCTGTGGATGGGCCAGACCGCTGAGGGGCCCCCGAGCTGCCGGGGAGGGACCTGCCCTGGGACGTGGAGGGACCTGAGTTGGGGCACCACTCTGCGGAGTGGGCAATTGATTGGCAGGAGGCGCACGCTGGGGCCCTGAGCCCAGCGAAATGCCGGCAAAAGAGCTCCATGTCCATAGCGGCCCAATTCGTGATATGCTTGAATTGAACCAGCGCGGCTGCCGCTTTGGCCGAAAAGGAGCGATGGTAATCGTAGAAGGCGTGCCCCCCGTACCTGTGGCCCAAGTCCGTGACCCTGTAAAGATAAGTATCTAACTCCTCCCGCCTCTCAGGATGGACAGAACAGATGACATCCCTGAACAAGCTAAAGGCCAGGACGAACTCCGTGATGGATAGCTTCCTGTTGAGGCGGGGATCCCTAGCTTTGAGAACAATTGACATGTCGCCGCAGGCTATGGTCTTGCTCTCTATCGTGTCATGAGTAGCTATTAGGATGGACGCCAGATTGACGTCCTTGCCCTCTAGAATGTCCTTTTTGATGCTGCCGGGGATGAAGTATGCCGGAGCTACCTCGGGAGCGCAAGGGACCCTACCTGGGGGAACGAGCCCGGAAGTGGAGGCTACAGGCAAAGGAGACCCTGGATGGACGGATGCCAGCCCCTGATGAGACTCGACAGCCAGGAGCCTGGACTGCACGTCCGAGACTGAGGAGGCAATAGTGTTCATCATGGCGTGCAGCTGCGTCAATGACACCTGCAATGTGGACATAGAGACTTGCTCCAAGTCCGGGGCAGCCGGTTCTGCCATGAGCAGCCTATATAATTCGGCTTTTCGGGCGGAAGCCGGGTGTTGAATCCCTCTTCTGTTCAACTCTGCGATCAATTTTGCAATAGTCCAACTCCTTAGAGATGAGGAGCTGGGCTGCTCGGATGCGGGCGTCTCGGGGATGGATGAGGCCTCCTCGATGTTGGAGATATGCGACATGCTGCAGCTGTGGGGTGACAACCAAAACAAAAGGAACAAGGAGCTGAGCTGGAGGCCCCGTACTGACAGGCGACACCCGAGGCGTGACTGGTGGATGAGGAGTTTAAGGTGGCTAGTGCCTAGTACTACAAACGGCGTTACCGTGGGGGACCCTGCCCGACTAAGGTGTGCAGTGGCGTACCAGCTACCAGGCCGTGAAATTAACCCCTTTTGTTATAAATTCTTTTTTTTTTTTTTTTTTTTAAAACATCAAACCTGGATTAGTACCGACGAGACAATTGGAACGAGTCTGAAACGTAAAAGCGACAGAATTGGTAAATAACGAAGCAATGCTGAAACGCAACAGTTTGCCAAAAACAAAACATGAACGTAAGCCTGGTGCAGAACGGGCACAAGACAGATGACAGTCATGGTACGTTAGCCATGAGAGCCTGACCCGAGAGCGAGATAGCAATCGCGGGGTTTTGGTACCTGTGCCTGAATGTAACAGGTAGTAGATGATGATGATAAATGTAAAACATAACCTGCAGCGTGACAGGTAACGGATAACAAGTTATCTTAACCCTGAAACGAGACAGATAGCCCACCTGGAAAGGAAAACGTAAGCCTGAAGCGTAACAGGCCGCAGTTTATGAAAAACAACCGTAAGCCTGAAACGTAACAGGCAACAGATAACAAATACACATTTTTATTTTATTTTTGAACCGAGAACGGCCCCCAACCTGGAAGAAAAAACGTAAGCCTGAAGCGTAACAGGCCGCAAATTATGAAAACACAACCGTAAGCCTGAAGCGTAACAGGCAACAGATAATAAATACACAAATTTTTTTTTTTTTTTTTTTGTACCGGGACGGCACCTCAACCTGGAAGCAAAACGTAAGCCTGAAGCGTAACAGGCCGCAGATTATGAAAAAACAACCGTAAGCCTGAAGCGTAACAGGCAACAGATAACAAATACACATTTTTTTTTTGTTTTTGTACCGGGACGGCACCCAACCTGGAAGAAAAACGTAAGCCTGAAGCGTACCAGGCCGCAGATTTATGAATAACAACGTAAGCCTGAAGCGTAACCGGCAACAGATTATGGAAACCAACAAAATAACGGTATTTTACCAAAACTCCGTGGAACGTGAAGTGACAGAGCGACGGACGGCTCGGACTGGATCGAGTGAGAGCAAAAAGGGGTTAATGCGCACCGAAAAAGCGTGGCACCTGTGGTGTGGGAAAGAATTAGAAGCCGTGAGGGGGAGAACCGTGGACCTGCACGCGTCCACCCAATTACCAACAACAAGCCTCCTTTAAATCTATTTGAAAAATTTTTTTTTTTTTTTTTTAGAAATGACGCCTGCCAGCCAGGAGGGGGCGCTTCAAGCAGCCGCGGGGCAGGGTGCCGAGGCAACGAAGCCTCCGCCTGGAGAATCAGCCTGCCCACCCCCGGGCCTGCCTGGCCGGAACGCCGCCCCCGGCGTGAGAACAGCCGGGGACCGGAGGCGCGGCCGCATGAGTGCCTCATTTCCTCGCCGGCTCCGACCCCCATGCCAAGGGCGCCGGGCCATGGAATGCACCGGCGCCTTGATGGGAGAAATGCGCGCCGCGCGACACCCACCAGCTCCCACGTGACCCCGGCCAAACAGGAAGCGCGGAGAGACCCGCGGGAGCTGACAGAGACGCCGGCTTGTTGCGCGGCAACGAGGACGCTGAGCCGCGAACCCGTATGGCGACCCACGTGACCGGCGCCGGGAGTGGAGACAGCGCCGGCCGCCGGGCCGAGGGCCGAAGCGGAGGCGAGGAGGAACAGCGGAGGTGATGGAGCGGGCGGGCAGGCAAGCCGGGGGGGGGGGGGGGGCTCCGGGTGGCTGTGAAAGCAGCGCTGAAATGAGACGCAGATTACTTACCCGTAACAGCCGAATGGGCAGGCGAGCCTCGGGGGAGCAGGGAGACACTTACCTAACGAGCAGCGCGGCAGCAAGGGGCGTGACGCTTCAGGGCGGGAAAAGCACCGAACGCACGCAAGTGAAGGAGGGGGCGTGCTCCCTTTTAAGCGAGCCTACGCCCCTCCCACAAATGCAGGCTGACATGTCAGCCTTTTACTACATGTACAGCTGGTATAAGTTATACATCTTCTTGTATATAGTGATATGGACCATGCTGGTATAACCTGGGCATCTCCTGTATATAATTATATCTGTACAGCTGGTATAAGTTATACATCTTCTTGTATATAGTGATATGGACCATGCTGGTATAACCTGGGCATCTCCTGTATATAATTATATCTGTACAGCTGGTATAAGTTATACATCTTCTTGTATATAGTGATATGGAGCATGCTGGTATAACCTGGGCATCTCCTGTATATAATTATATCTGTACAGCTGGTATAAGTTATACATCTTCTTGTATATAGTGATATGAAGCATGCTGGTATAACCTGGGCATCTCCTGTATATAATTATATATGTACAGCTGGTATCAGTTATATATCTTCTTGTATATAGTTATATGGACCATGCTGGTATAACCTGGGCATCTCCTGTATATAATTATATATCTACAGCTGGTATAAGTTATACATCTTCTTGTATATAGTGATATGGACCACGCTGGTATAACCTGGGCATCTCCTGTATATAATTATATCTGTACAGCTGGTAAAAGTTATACATCGTCTTGTATATAGTGATATGGACCATGCTGGTATAACCTGGGTATCTCCTGTATATAATTATATATGTACAGCTGGTATAAGTTATACATCTCCTGTATATAGTGATATGGACCATGCTGGTATAACCTGGGCATCTCCTGTATATAATTATATTTGTACAGCTGGTATAAGTTATACATCTTCCTGTATATAGTGATATGGACCATGCTGGTATAACCTGGGTATCTCCTGTATATAATTATATATGTACAGCTGGTATAACCTGGGTATCTCCTGTATAGAATTATATCTGTACAGCCGGTATAAGTTATACATCTTCCTGTATATAGTGATATGGACCATGCTGATATAACCTGGGCATCTCCTGTATATAATTATATATCTACAGCTGGTATAAGTTATACATCTTCTTGTATATAGTGATATGGACCACGCTGGTATAACCTGGGCATCTCCTGTATATAATTATATCTGTACAGCTGGTATAAGTTATACATCGTCTTGTATATAGTGATATGGAGCATGCTGGTATAACCTGGGTATCTCCTGTATATAATTATATATGTACAGCTGGTATAAGTTATACATCTCCTGTATATAGTGATATGGACCATGCTGGTATAACCTGGGCATCTCCTGTATATAATTATATATGTACAGCTGGTATAAGTTATACATCTTCCTGTATATAGTGATATGGACCATGCTGGTATAACCTGGGCATCTCCTGTATATAATTATATATGTACAGCTGGTATAACCTGGGTATCTCCTGTATAGAATTATATCTGTACAGCTGGTATGAGTTATACATCTTCCTGTATATAGTGATATGGACCATGCTGATATAACCTGGGCATCTCCTGTATATAATTATATATCTACAGCTGGTATAAGTTATACATCTTCTTGTATATAGTGATATCGACCACGCTGGTATAACCTGGGCATCTCCTGTATATAATTATATATGTACAGCTGGTATAACCTGGGTATCTCCTGTATATAATTATATCTGTACAGCTGGTATGAGTTATACATCTTCCTGTATATAGTGATATGGACCATGCTGGTATAACCTGGGCATCTCCTGTATATACAGTACAGACCAAAAGTTTGGACACCTTCTCATTCAAAGAGTTTTCTTTATTTTCATGAAAATTGTAGATTCACACCGAAGGCATCAAAACTATGAATTAACACGTGTGAAATTATATACATAACAAAAAAGTGTGAAACAACTGAAAATATGTCATATTCTAGGTTCTTCAAAGTAGCCACCTTTTGCTTTGATTACTGCTTTGCACACTCTTGGCATTCTCTTGATGAGATTCAAGAGGTAGTCACCTGAAATGGTCTTCACTTCACAGGTGTGCCCTGTCAGGTTTAATAAGTGGGATTTCTTGCCTTATAAATGGGGTTGGGACCATCAGTTGCGTTGTGGAGAAGTCAGGTGGATACACAGCTGATAGTCCTACTGAATAGACTGTTAGAATTTGTATTATGGCAAGAAAAAAGCAGCTAAGTAAAGAAAAACGAGTGGCCATCATTACTTTAAGAAATGAAGGTCAGTCAGTCTGAAAAATTGGGAAAACTTTGAAAGTGTCCCCAAGTGCAGTCACAAAAACCATCAAGCGCTACAAAGAAACTGGCTCACATGCGGACCGCCCCAGGAAAGGAAGACCAAGAGTCACCTCTGCTGCGGAGGATAAGTTCATCCGAGTCACCAGCCTCAGAAATCGCAGGTTAACAGCAGCTCAGATTAGAGACCAGGTCAATGCCACACAGAGTTCTAGCAGCAGACACATCTCTAGAACAACTGTTAAGAGGAGACTGTGTGAATCAGGCCTTCATGGTAGAATATCTGCTAGGAAACCACTGCTAAGGACAGGCAACAAGCAGAGGAGACTTGTTTGGGCTAAAGAACACAAGGAATGGACATTAGACCAGTGGAAATCTGTGCTTTGGTCTGATGAGTCCAAATTTGAGATCTTTGGTTCCAACCACCGTGTCTTTGTGCGACGCAGAAAAGGTGAACGGATGGACTCTACATGCCTGGTTCCCACCGTGAAGCATGGAGGAGGAGGTGTGATGGTGTGGGGGTGCTTTGCTGGTGACACTGTTGGGGATTTATTCAAAATTGAAGGCATACTGAACCAGCATGGCTACCACAGCATCTTGCAGCGGCATGCTATTCCATCCGGTTTGCGTTTAGTTGGACCATCATTTATTTTTCAACAGGACAATGACCCCAAACACACCTCCAGGCTGTGTAAGGGCTATTTGACCATGAAGGAGAGTGATGGGGTGCTGCGCCAGATGACCTGGCCTCCACAGTCACCGGACCTGAACCCAATCGAGATGGTTTGGGGTGAGCTGGACCGCAGAGTGAAGGCAAAAGGGCCAACAAGTGCTAAGCATCTCTGGGAACTCCTTCAAGACTGTTGGAAGACCATTTCAGGTGACTACCTCTTGAAGCTCATCAAGAGAATGCCAAGAGTGTGCAAAGCAGTAATCAAAGCAAAAGGTGGCTACTTTGAAGAACCTAGAATATGACATATTTTCAGTTGTTTCACACTTTTTTGTTATGTATATAATTCCACATGTGTTAATTCATAGTTTTGATGCCTTCAGTGTGAATCTACAATTTTCATAGTCATGAAAATAAAGAAAACTCTTTGAATGAGAAGGTGTGTCCAAACTTTTGGTCTGTACTGTATGTCCCCGGTGATGATTTAGAGGAGGCTCTCTGCTCAGTTTGCACTGGATGCTCCATAGTGTAGTAGACATGCCTCGTCAGCTCTGAACACGGGTGACCTCTGTGAACCCTTAAACATGTGATGAGCAGACATGACACCAGGATAATGTCACTAAGCCGACCTGATCCGTATAATGACATCCAGTAGTAACACAGATCTTATCATTTATGTAAGGAGACGTACAGTGCAGCCTTCATGAAGTCTCGGGGCTGGAGACATTCCCAGATCCTATCCAAAATACAGAAGTAGGTGACATGAAGAGAAGGAAGCATAGTCTCTGCAGCAGGTGCATGTAGGAGGCATCGACCATGCTGATGATTGATCATGACGGGTGGGATGGAACTGCACCAAAATATCTCCACCATACAATCCTTTTAGAAGGATGTGAACCCGTCTGCTACCAATGCACCTAAAAATACAATAAAATTAACTTTTGTTATATTCTTGATTGCAAATCTCCCGTTTTGTGTACACAGCTCCTGTGCAAAACAATGGGTCTCCTGACAAGAAACAAACCCCGTATAGCACACAGCCTCTTAAGTAGCAGATGACCCTTATGGGCACTGTGCCCATGTGGGATTGATACACCTGTAGCCCCCATAGCCAATTTCTATAAGGGAGGCTGAGTCTCTTTTAATGCACCCCTCCCCAATACAGATGACACTGTGTAAATCCCTGTGAAGGTGCAATAACCATCAGTTCCCAGACATGTGTTTGCTGTTGGTATAATCTGGGATTATATGACTTTGTGGGCCTGGCTGAGATATAATGGGGATTAGACTGCACATTAAAGGCAGGCAGATCTGGCAGAAGAAGCAAAGATACAGAGAAAAGAAAGTGATTTACTGAGAGGAAGGCAGCAGATACAGAGGAGACAGGGACACGTCCTGACCCATAACATGAGGTAGAAATAACCGTATAATACCGCAGGACAGGGCTCCAGCATGGCCGCAGCGCTCAATGGAAAGTACGAGCTGGTATCACAGGAAAACCTGGAGGGATATCTCAAAGCTTTAAGTAAGAAATCATCGCTAAGTGTAGGATGGAAAAGCTGCATGAGGGCGCAAGGGAAATGATAGCACCCTCAGACTGTAATATAATGTGATGATGGGGTTTCATTATTTTGCAAACAGACTATGAGAGTGGGACTGACAAAATTTAAAGGGTGTAAATGATAAGTGGGCCTACAGTGTTGTCGGGGGCACTGATTGGGTGCATTGCTGGGTGTAATGTGATCGGCGACAATGTTTCTTCATATGAGACAACGGTGTGAGCTATAATATGATGGGGCGAGAATGATGTTGGATATAATGTGATCGGGGTGGCACCTTTGTTGAGTGTAATGGGTGACAATGATGTTGGGTGTAAAGGGATGGACTGACAATGATGTTGGATGTGATGTGGTGTAGAGACAATTATATTAGGTGTATAATATGATGGATGGCAATGCTGTTGGGTGTAAAGTGATGGAGTGACAGTACTGTTGGGTGTAATGTGATTTTGTGACAATGCTGTTGGGTGTAATGTGATTGGGTGACAATGATGTTGGGTGTAATGTGCTGGGGTAACAATGATGCAGGGTGTAATGTAATGGGGGTGACAATGCTGTGGGGTGTAATGTGCTGGGGTGACGATGCTGTAGGGTGTAATGTGCTGGGGTGACAATGCTGTTGGGTGTAATGTGCTGGGGTGACAATGCTGTTGGGTGTAATGTGCTGGGTTGACAATGCTGTTGGGTGTGATGTGATTGGGTGACAATGCTGTGGGGTGTAATGTGCTGGGCTGACAATGCTGTTGGGTGTAATGTGCTGGGGTGACGATGCTGTGGGGTGTAATGTGCTGGGGTGACAATGCTGTTGGGTGTAATGTGCTGGGGTGACAATGCTGTTGGGTGTGATGTGATTGGGTGACAATGCTGTGGGGTGTAATGTGCTGGGCTGACAATGCTGTTGGGTGTAATGTGCTGGGGTGACGATGCTGTGGGGTGTAATGTGCTGGGGTGACAATGCTGTTGTGTGTAAAGTAATGAGCAGACAATTATGTTTGTTGTAATGGGCACTGATTGGGTACATTGCTGGGTGTAATGTGATAGGGTGACAATGTTGTGGGGTATAATGTGATGGATGACAATGATGTTGGTTGTAATGTGATCGGGTCACAATGCTGTTGGGTGTAATGTGATGGGGTGACAATGCTGTCGGGTGTAATGTGATGGGTTGACAATGCTGTCGGGTGTAATGTGATGGGGTGACAATGCTGTCGGGTGTAATGTGATGGGGTGACAATGCTGTCGTGTGTAATGTGCTGGGGTGACAATGTTGTGGGGTATAATGTGATGGATGACAATGATGGTGGTTGTAATGTGATCGGGTCACAATGCTGTTGGGTGTAATGTGATGGGGTGACAATGCTGTCGGGTGTAATGTGATGGGGTGACAATGCTGTCGGGTGTAATGTGATGGGGTGACAATGCTGTTGTGTGTAATGTGATGGGGTGACAATGCTGTTGGGTATCATGTGATGGGGTGACAATGATGTTAGGTGTAATGTGATGGGGTGACAATGCTGTCGGGTGTAATGTGATGGGGTGACAATGCTGTTGGGTGTAATGTGATGGGGTGACAATGCTGTTGGGTGTAATGTGATGGGGTGACAATGCTGTCGGGTGTAATGTGATGGGGTGACAATGCTGTCGGGTGTAATGTAATGGGGTGACAATGCTGTTGGGTGTAATGTGATGGGGTGACAATGCTGTTGGGTATCATGTGATGGGTTGACAATGATGTTAGGTGTAATGTGATGGGGTGACAATGCTGTGGGGTGTAATGTGATGGAGTGACAGTACTGTTGGGTGTAATGTGATTAGGTGACAGTACTGTTGGGTGTAATGTGATGGGGTGACAATGCAGTTGGGTGTAATGTGCTGGGGTGACAATACTGTTGGGTGTAATGTGATTGGGTGACAATGCTGTTGGGTGTAATGTGATGGGGTGACAATGCTGTTGGGTGTAATGTGATGGGGTGACAATGCTGTTGGGTGTAAAGTGATGGAGTGACAGTACTGTTGGGTGTAATGTGATGGGATGACAATGCTGTTGGGTGTAATGTGCTGGGGTGACAATGCTGTTGGGTGTGATGTGATGAGGTGACAATGCTGTGGGGTGTAATGTGCTGGGCTGACAATGCTATGGGGTGTAATGTGCTGGGCTGACAATGCTGTGGGGTGTAATGTGCTGGGGTGACGATGCTGTTGGGTGTAATGTGCTGGGGTGACAATGCTGTTGGGTGTAAAGTAATGAGGTGACAATTATGTTGGTTGTAATGGGCACTGATTGGGTACATTGCTGGGTGTAATGTGATGGGGTGACAATGATGTTGGGTGTAATGTGCTGAGGTGACAATGTTGTGGGGTATAATATGTTGGATGACAATTATGTTGGTTGTAATGTGATCGGGTCACAATGCTGTTAGGTGTAATGTGATGGTGTGACGATGCTGTGGGGTGTAATGTGCTGGGGTGACAATGCTGTCGGGTGTAATGTAATGGGGTGACAATGCTGTTGGGTATAATGTGATGCGATGACAATGATGTTGGGTGTAATGTGCTGGGGTGACAATGCTGTCGGGTGTAATGTAATGGGGTGACAATGCTGTTGGGTGTAATGTGATCCGGTGACAATGATGTTGGGTGTAATGTGATGCGATGACAATGATGTTTGGTGTAATGTGATGCGTTGACAATGATGTTGGGTATAATGTGATGCGGTGACAATGATGTTGGGTGTAATGTGATGCGGTGACAATGCTCTTGGGTTTGATATGTGGTGAGAAGAGATGTGATATGATATAATTTAATGGCTGGATGGTCTCATAATGCGATGCTTTAATTATCAGGCCATATTTGTGGAGACTTGATAATTCGGCAGCCATATTTTCTGCTTTATGAATAATCATATAATACCGCTCTGTACTTTTCACAACATCTTTCTGCTTGTAGATTTAAACATCGCTCTGCGGAAGATTGTCGTACTTCTGCGGCCAGAGAAAGAGTTTAAAGTGGAGGGTAACCATATAATTATCCGAACGATCAGCACCTTCCGGAACTACATAATGGATTTCACCTTGGGGGAAGAATTTAAAGAAGACCTAGGTCCCATAGATGGACGAATCTGCAAGGTATACATGTTATGGAAATTAATGAATGGGGAGCACCATGCTAGAAATCTGAATCTGAGAAATAATCAAGACCACATTTAGCTCAAATCATTTTAATTTTGGAGCAAACCTGGCATTTGCATAGGACTGCCAATCCCTAGGGCCCCTGAGGACTAAATTCCAGTAGCAAGTTGACAATGGAATAGAAAAACATTCCATTTTCTTTTCTTTCAGCTCTTCAGTCTTCACCTTCCTGCACACTGACCACCAAGGATGCTACCAGTAATCTTTTCAGTAACATAGTCCCCAGGAACAATATTATTAACCAGCACCCTCCTTGAACAGAAGGGATGCTGCTGCTCACCTCTTTACTACCGTAGATCACTGCGGAAGATACCACTGACCACCTCACCACCAGAGACCACCAGAAATATTACTGAGAATCTCTTCGCCACCAAGTTTCCAGCAATTTTACCATTACCCATCACCCCCCAAGACTACTAGGGATGTTACCATTAGCCTCTTTATTACTATAGACCTACAAGGATAGCCTTATAAATAACAACTATCCTAGGCCCCCAGGTATATTACCAATCACAAGCAGTATTATTATTTTTTACATTTATGGCTCACAGGGGCTTAAAAATAAAAATTAAGCCATACTAACCATCTGATCCCCCACCCAATGGTTCTGACACAGTTCCATTTAACCCATACAGTATGTCACCCTAGACAGCCAGGGACATTATTAACTCTAATGATACCCTAGACAACTAGGAATATTACTAATGACCCCTATCATACCCTAGATGACCAGGAATATTACTAATGACCCCTATCATACTCTAGACGACCGGGAATATTACTAATGACCCCTATCATACCCTAGATGACCAGGAATATTACTGATGACCCCTATCATACCCTAGACGACCAGGAACATTACTAATAACCCATATGATACCCCAAACAACCAAGAATATTACTAATGACCCCTATCATACCCTAGACGATCAGGAATATTACTAATGACCCCTATCATACCCGAGATGACCAGGAATATTACTAATGACCCCTATCATACCCTAGACGACCAGGAATATTACTAATGACCCCTATCATACCCTAGATGACCAGGAATATTACTAATGACCCCTATCATACCCTAGACGACCAGGAATATTACTAATGACCCTTAGACAACCAGGAATATTACTGATGACCCCTATCATACCCTAGACGACCAGGAATATTACTAATGACCCCTATCATACCCTAGATGACCAGGAATATTACTAATGACCCCTATCATACCCTAGATGACCAGGAATATTACTAATGACCCCTATCATACCCTAGATGACCAGGAATATTACCAATGACCCCTATCATACCCTAGACGACCAGGAATATTACTAATGACCCCTATCATACCCTAGACGACCAGGAACATTACTAATAACCCATATGATACCCCAAACAACCAAGAATATTACTAATGACCCCTATCCCTAGATGACCAGGAATATTACTAATGACCCCTATCATACCCTAGATGACCAGGAATATTACTAATGACCCCTATCATACCCTAGATGACCAGGAATATTACTAATGACCCCTATCATACCCTAGATGACCAGGAATAATACTAATGACCCCTATCATACCCTAGATGACCAGGAATATTACTAATGACCCCTATCATACCCTAGATGACCAGGAATATTACTAATGACCCCTATCATACCCTAGACGACCAGGAATATTACTAATGACCCCTATCATACCCTAGACGACCAGGAACATTACTAATAACCCATATGATACCCCAAATAACCAAGAATATTACTAATGACCCCTATCATACCCTAGACGACCAGGAATATTACTAATGACCCCTATCATACCCTAGACGACCAGGGACATTACTAATAACCCATATGATACTCCAAACAACCAGGAATATTACTGATGACCCCTATCATACCCTAGACCACCAGGAACATTACTACTAAACCTTATGATACCCTAGACAACCAGGAATAATATTAACATCCCTATGATACACTGCAGAACCAGGAATATTACTAATAAACTCTACAATACTCTACGCATCCAAGAATATTATTTATAACTCCTATGACACCCTAGACAGCTAGAAAGAATATTAAGGTCCCCATGACACCCTAGACTCCCAGGAACCTTATTAATAACCCCTATAACACCGTAGACCACCAGGTACATTACTAATGTCTCCTATAATACCGTAAATCACCAGGTACATTATTAATAACTACTCTCATACACTAGACTACCAGAAGCATGAAAGAGGTTTTCCAAGTGTTTAATACTAATGACCTATCCTCAGGATCTTTTTAGTGGGGTCCATCAACATCTGATTAGTGGGGTCCTACCTCCAGCACCCCATCTGATCAGCTGTTTGAAGAAGCAGGGGCCCTCCACTGGGTGCTCAAGCCTCCTCACAGCTTACCCAGTACAACGCCATCTATTGGACAATGGCTGTTCTTGATATTGCAGCTCATGCCCATTTATCTGAATAGCACAGAGCTGTGCCTAGTCTATGTGACTGATGACACAACATCACAGGCCTAGGAAGAGGCTCGGTGAGCGCCAGGGCCTCTTCAAGCAGCTGATCGTCAGAGGACCAGGAGTCGGCCACCACCAATCAGATACTGATGAGCTGTCCAGATGATAGACCATCAATATTAAACTCTTGGAAAACCCTTATAATAATTACCTTAGACATACAGGAACTATACTAATATCCCCTGTGATATCCTAGACAACCAGGAACATTCGTGATTATCCCTAGACTAATAGTAACATCCCTCCAAAGTCCCCCTACACCACCGCCAAGGACCGCAAACCAATCACCAAAACGACGTCCCCGTATGAGTGCGGTGCTGGTTGTGTAGGTCAATTCTATGGGAATCCCGGAGATAGACAAGTATGGCACAACAGAGCTGAATGGAGTGGCAGCAGACATACGCGACTGCTGCCCCATTCAAACAGGGAAACGCGGGACCCCTGTGACTGGTCAGACATTTATCTCCTATCCAGTCGTTTTTTTTTTTGATTTCTAAAAAAATCAC